>NC_057810.1:217865311-218115775 GCF_018294505.1 Triticum aestivum | reverse complement strand
TTTCTTTCTGTTTTCTGTTTTTTTAATACTTCTGCAACTTTGTTGAATTAAATAAAATACTTAGGCAACTCCTAAAATCACCAAACTACTCCTGGTCCATAGTTGGATTATTTCCAACATGAAACATTTTAGTTTGGAGATATTTGAGCATTTTAATATTTTATATAATTTTAAATGCCCAAATTCAAATATTTATGATTTAATTCAAAAACCCTAAGATGGCCTAGGAAAATGTGCATCACCTTTGGCAGAGGTTCTGAACCAAGACAAAAATGATGGGCATTTTAGAAGGGCATTTCAGGTTCATTGAAAAAGTTTTTAGTAAACCCTAGTTGGTTTCAGAGGGGGCTGGGGGTTCTGTCATCCCCATTTCAGGTTTCTGGTGAAAGAATAAACATGATGCAACACTCTAATGCATGACTAGCTAGGGTGTGACAACTCACCCCCACTCAAAAGAATCTCGTCCCGAGATTTGGGTTCTTCTGGAAAGAAGGCGGGGTACTCGAGTCAAAGACGATCCTCCCTTTCCCAAGTTGCTTCATCCTCAGAATGGTGCGACCATTGGACTTTGAGAAACTTGATATTATGACGTCGAGTGGTACGCTCGGCCTGATCGAGGATACGAATGGGGTACTCTCGATATGTATGATTATCTTGGAGATCAAGCGTTTCGTAGTCCACTCCACGGATAGGATCCGAAAAGCAACGCCTGAGTTGAGAAACGTGGAAGACATCGTGGACTCTGGAGAGGTGCGGAGGTAGTTCCAACTGGTAGGCAACTTCTCCTCGATTGGCGAGAATGCGAAAAGGTCCAATGTAACGAGGAGCCAATTTGCCTTTGATACCGAAACGATGGGTTCCCTTCAGAGGGGTAACCCGAAGGTAAGCCTTCTCGTCAATCTCGAAAGTCATAGCCTTATGTTTTCGGTCATATTGACTCTTCTGACGGGATTGGGCTGTTTTCAACTTTTCACGAACGATGCGAACTTGCTCTTCTGCTTCCTGAATCATATCCGGGCCAAAGAATTGTCTTTCCCCGGTCTCTGACCAGTTAAGGGGTGTTCGACACCGTCGTCCATAGAGAACTTCAAAAGGGGCTTTACCCAAGCTAGATTGATAGTTGTTGTTGTAAGCGAATTCGGCAAATGGAAGGCACTTCTCCCAATCCATTCCGAATGAGATAACAGAGGCTCGAAGCATGTCTTCTAGAATCTGGTTGACGCGTTCCACTTGACCACTCGACTGAGGGTGGAAAGCGGTGCTAAAGGAGAGACGAGTTCCCATAGCATTTTGGAAACTTTCCCAAAATCGAGAGGTGAAAATACTTCCTCGATCTGAGTTAATTTCCAAAGGAACACCATGGAGAGACACTATCCGGGAGATGTATAAGTCTGCCAATTGGCTAGCGGTTATACTCTCACGAACAGGTAGGAAATGGGCTACTTTGGAAAGACGATCGACAACGACGAAGATAGCATTATTCCCTCTCTTGGTCCTGGGGAAACCGGTAATGAAATCCATACCAATTTTATCCCATTTCCATTCAGGAATAGCTAAGGGTTGAAGGGTGCCAGCAGGCCGTTGATGCTCTGCTTTTACACGACGACAGACGTCGCAATTAGCAATATACTGAGCAATTTCTCTCTTCATCCTAGTCCACCAGAACCTTTGGCGTAGGTCCTGATACATCTTAGTACTACCGGGATGAATGGTGAGAGGAGATTCATGAGCCTCCTTAAGGATCAATCGCCTCAGGTTTCGCACCTTGGGAACCACTAGTCGGTTCCCGAAGTATACGACCCCTTGATCATTAATGGAGAAACAATTCGCAATTCCTTTCTTGATGTTTCTCTTGATGCGGGAGATTCCCGGATCTACCTTCTGTGCCTTGAAGATCTGGTCCGTAAGGGTAGGTTTCGCCACCAAGGTGGAAAGAAAACCTTGAGGAACAATGTGAAGGTTAAGCTTCCGAAATTCCTCATGGAGAAGCGGTTGACTTTGTTGTAACATTAGGTTGTTACAATAAGATTTACGACTTAGCGCATCAGCCATGACGTTGGCTTTCCCTGGGGTGTAAGTTATTCCTAAGTCGAAATCTATGATCAACTCAACCCAACGTCTTTGCCTGAGATTCAAATCCGGTTGGGTGAAAATGTACTTCAGACTTTGGTGATCAGTGAATATTTCGCAACGGTTACCGAGGAGGTAATGTCACCAGGTCTTAAGTGCATAGACTACGGCTGCAAGCTCTAGATCATGAGTAGGATAATTCTCCTCATGTGGATGCAATTGTCGTGAAGCGTAAGCAACTACATGTCGATCTTGCATGAGAATGCAACCTAGTCCTTGTCGCGAGGCGTCGCAGTAGATAACAAAGTCCTTGGAGAAGTCTGGCGGTACCAGTACGGGAGCAGAAGTCAGGCATCTTTTCAGTTCCTGAAAGCTGTGCTCACATTGTGGAGTCCATTCGAACTTTTTATCTTTCTTGAGGAGTTCGGTTAGAGGTTTAGCAACCTTGGAGAAGTTCTCGACAAAGCGACGACAATAGCTCGCTAATCCCAGAAAACTCCGAACTTGCTTGACCGATTCAGGTGGAGTCCAATTAAGGACGGCTTGAACTCGCTCAGGGTTAACAGCAATACCTTTACCAGATATTACATGACCCAGATAGGTCACTTCCGACAACTAGAATTCACATTTGGAAAACTTGGCATAAAGGTGGTGCTCTCGAAGTTTCTTCAACACTAGCCTTAGATGTTCGGCATGTTCCTCCTCGTTCTTGGAGTAGATGAGTATATCATCGAGATAAACTACGACGAATTTATCCAAATACTCCATGAAGATTGAGTTCATTAACCGAGAAAAGGTGGCTGGAGCGTTGGTTAAACCGAAGGACATGACGGTGTACTCGTATTGGCCATAACGAGTAACAAAGGCCGTTTTAGGAATGTCCCCGTTTCTGATTTTGATTTGATGGTAGCCCAACCTCAAATCCATTTTGGAGAAGAATGAGGATCCAGCGAGCTGATCATACAGGTCGTTGATCCTAGGGAGCGGATATTTGTTCTTGATTGTGACCAAATTGACAGGTCGCTAATCTACAACCATCCGGTCCGTACCATCCTTCTTCTTGACGAAGAGGACGGGGCAAGCCCACGGAGATGAACTAGGTCGGATGAAACCCTTTTTCAAGGACTCGTCGAGTTGTTTCTTAAGCTCGGCTAGTTTAGTGGTGCCATCTTATAGGGTCTTCTAGCAATCGGGACGGTTCCTGGAATAAGGTCTATTACGAACTCAACATCCCTGTCAGGTGGAACGCCTGGCAATTCCTCTGGGAAGACATCCGGGAAGTCACGGACTACCGGAACATCCTCAAGGTCTGGCAAAGGGCTGGCGTTAAGAGAATATAATTGTCGCTTGGCTAATCGGGTCAAGACATTGACTATCTTCCCCGAAGGATGAGTGAGTTGAACAGTCCTAGAGAAGCAATCAATTTTGGCATAATGAGCTGACATCCAGTCCATACCCAAAATGATATTAATATCTGAAAATTTGAGAGCTATCAAAGATGCAAGGAAGACAAGTCTGTCGACTTGGATTTCATTTCCATAACTTACCCTGGAGGTCTGCCATCTAGAACCAGGAGTAGAAATTTCCATAGTGGATGGCATGTCACAGAATGCGGTGTTATGCAAACGAGCATAGTTCTCGGATATAAATGAATGAGAGGCTCCTGTATCGAAAAGAACAGATGCCGGGTGGCAATTAACAAGGAGCGTACCGAGAACGACGTTTGGATCCTCTTGAGCTTCTTCGGCCGAGATACAGTTGACATGGCCACGTGTAGCGGTGGCCGGCTTGGCGTGGAACACTTTCCCTGTCGGCTTGCCACGGCCAACAGCTTTAGCAGATTGGTTGGGGTTGGTCTGGGGACACTCACGCATATAGTGGCCAGATTCCCCACACTTGAAACAAGTCACGGAACTGGTACGTGGAGGAGCATTGTTGGTTGGACCCCCATAGGGCTTGGCTGGTGCAGACTGTTGAACGGGGTGAGGCACCTGGAAGGATGGCCTCGGTGTGAACCTGGGTGGCAGGGCAGTGTTGGGCACCCACACGCGGCGCTTCTGAGGACCAGCACCGGATGAGGAACCCACGTCACGGCCATGCTTGCATGTTGCGTCATAATCAGTCTGACCAGTCTCAGCACTGATGGCCTTGTTAACAAGTTTCTGAAAGGATGTGCACTCATGCAGACGGAGGTCGCGGCGAAGCTCAGGACTAAGCCCCTTACGGAACCTTGCTTGCTTCTTGGCATCAGAAGAAACTTCCTCAGTTGCATATCGTGCGAGGTTACCAAACTCCCTGCTGTAAGCATCCACAGAGAGTCGGCCCTGAGTGAAACTGCAAAATTCCTCACGTTTACGGTCCATGAGACCCTCCGGAATGTGATGTTCACGGAAAGCCTCGCTGAATTCAGCCCAAGTAGTGACATGGCCCGCTGGGCGCATAGCTCCATAATTCTCCCACCATAGACTGGCGGGGCCTTCAAGATGATATGCAGCAAAGGTGACCTTGTCAGCCTCAGCTACTAGCGCAGAACGCAGTTTGTGAGAAATACTGCGAAGCCAGTCATCAGCGTCGAGAGGCTCGACGGAGTGGTGGAACGTGGGTGGATGTAACTTAATGAAATCACTAAGCGACACCACGTTAGTCCTCTGATGGTGTGCTGTGTTCTGTTCAATACGCTCCAACAAACGGTTGGTCTCCCGTTTATTTCTCTCAGCTTCCATCATAACCTCGGCTAGGGAAGGAGGATGAGGCAGATTTGCATTCCTGACTTCACTGCCTTCGGCCTGCTCTTGAGGAGCAGGGTTAGTGCGCGTGTTGACCATCCTAGGTAAACAAGACAATGATTTAGTCAGAATGATAAAATTCCGACATAGGATACAGAATGTAAGGAATAACTCGAAATGCAAGATGATCATCCGTATGACATGGTAGATACAGAAACTGCTTCTTTATTCCATCGTCATACACACCATACAGGGTTTAGTACAAGACCAAACAGGGTACTATTACGGTGAAAAGAGGATTGCATCTCATCGGAGGCATTCCCAGCTCCTATACATTATTTTTCTACACCTCCGGAAGGCGATACAGCTAGGTCATATCCCACGAGTCACGCAGGACGATAGACGACACAGCTAACACGAACTAGTGATACTACCACTAACTCAGACCGATCCGTAGTAGTCCTCGTAGAAGTCACCTCCATAGCCTGGAAGCTCAACATGATCATCCGGGAACAGACGATCTCGCGGAGCTTGTGGACCATAGGGGCTAGGATGAGGTCTTGGACCAACAGACAGTGGCCTGCGGGGACCACGAGGTGGGGTGATGCCTCCTACATCACGCCAACCCATCACGTCTGGCAGAGCAGATCTCACAGGATAGAGATCGCGCATATCCGAATATCCAGCTTGCACCTCCGGTGCAAACCGAGTCAATGTGGCCCAGTGGTCAGCACGGGTATTGAAGAGCTCTAACCTCAAGGCCCGATTTTCACGGTCCTTATCCTCGAGCATCTCAGCAGTGGTGCGAGTCCGTGAATGCTCCTGGGTGGGGTCAGCATAGATAGCCTGGAGATACCCTTGTGCTCCCGGAAGTGATCCTGGCATATACCAAAAATCAGAGTCCCGAAATAGGCCAGACCTGACTCGCATGATGGTCATCATAGAGTAGGTGGCGTCCTGACAGCGTTGGCATCAGAGCCGGACTGCCTGTAGGTTCTCCAAGCCAAACTGGTCGATGTCGAGTCTAGAAATTCTTTAGTTATATGTAGGGGAATTGTTTGTGGGTTGGAACGTAAGGCTCTTTTTACTCCTTTATCTTATGACATTCTGATCTGAGTCAGTCTATTCTTCCACCGGGGGTTAAGGAATTAGGATCTATTCTCTCTATCAGGATCACGTGTTACTAATCAGTAGTACCTTATAGGTTTGATGGATACAAGCCTAGTTCAATTCTACTACCACATTATGTTGCTAGGATGGACTCAGAACTTGATATGATGATGTTGAGTGTGTATGAAATCCTTTGTCAAATGTCTCAAAATCCTTCTTGAGCATTTACAGCTGTTATGCTGCCGAAATTTTGTTAGAAATTCTAATGCCTTTGCATTATGATTGTGCTTTCAGATGGCCACTCGCGACCTCAATCAAGTGGTTCGCCTGACTCGATGCCTAGATGTACCCGGCCATACTGCCATGTTTGTCAGGGTAATGACTGAGGCTGGATACCGTTGGTATCCTGAGTACACGGTCGAAGAGCAATTCCGAGACTTTAATCAAAGCCAGTATCTCTGCACTGTCAGGATATTTCCATCTTATCCTGGGTCCACCGAGCCCCTTCACTGCTCCTCTGTCAGGACCCCGACTCGATGACACATCGATCTAGCCTGTAACACCTCATATCACTTTGCGGCCTCACGCACGGTATCCCCACGGGTGTCGCCTTACCTTTGCCCGGGACCGTTTGCGCCTTTTGGCTCACGTATATGATAGTGTCGCTAGCATCCATATGTTAAGGAGCTCGGGCTGACATGACTAGTTGTAAACCCAAAGTGGCACAGACTTACAGGGACAGGCATCCATGACCCAGCTTCGAACGTGTCGGTCATCAGCAAGAGGGTCCGGCTGTAGCACTGGGCTAGCAGAACTCCGGTAAACCGGGCTGTAGCAGGCTAACAGGACTCCGGTACTCAATGCATGACATTTCCCCGAAGGGACAGACACCGGAACGAAGAAGGACACATGCCGGCCAGCCTAAGTGTTCCAGAGCAGTAGCAAGCTACCATGGCTCAGTGGTAACACTAGGAGACATTTCCCGGTAAGAGAGGCTACTAAGGATAAACAACTAGATAGTCAGATCCCACACATACCAAGCATTTCAATCATACACACAATATGCTCGATATGTGCAAATACAACAAGGCATCACAACATGACTCTATGACACAAGTACTTTATTTAAGGCTCAGAGAGCCATACATAACATACACAAAGGTACGGGTCACACGACCCAGCATTCAAGTCATACAGTCATACAAACCAGCAGCGGAAGTAACTTGTCTGAGTACAGACAACTAGAAAAATAAAAGAGGCTTGGAAAGCCTAGCTATACTACGTGGTCCTTCACAAGCTCAGGATCACCACCTGGGCCTTAGCCTACTCATTGATGTCAACGTCTACGTAGAACCCATCAGAAGGGGTTGCAGCGTCTTCTGTAAAAAATGTAAATTATAGCAACATGAGTACAAAGGTACTCAGCAAGACTTACATCAGATCCTACATACATGCATATTATCAAGAAGGGTTGATGGAGTTGTTGCAGCAAGCCAGCTTTGACTCTTGGCTAGGCTAACCTACGAGACTCCAACTTGAAATGGTTTTGCGTACATGAGTCCACTACTCACCAATTCAATACACTACCGAGGATCCACCTCCGTCTTCCTACGGAAGAGCCATCCTCGGCACTCACACTTATCTTGAGGCTTTTAGTAGTTTCCATTTACTTGTCTATGAACTGTATAGGCAACCAAGTAGTCCTTTACCGCGGACGCGGCTATTCGAATAGATCATGATAACCCTGCAGGGGTGTACTTCTTCATACACGCTCTCACCACTTACCGTCGTTTACACGACATGTACTCGGCAACCTTCAAGCGGAAGCCCAACGTGGGTGTCGGCCACGACCTACCTAATCACCTAAGCCTCTAGTCCAGGTTTATCGCCTATCTAGGTTCCATCCGCAGGGAGTCCGGCCGAGGTTTCCCATACGGCCCCGAACGATGTGAACAGGGTTCCCGAGATACCTAACGGGTATTCGGTACACCCGGCCACGTACCTACCGCATCACAGCCCACCCCTACGGTCAGCGCTGTCCACGGCCTCCAGTAGGCTACAAACACCAGAAACTACTTGCAACTCCTGGACGGAGAACTAGGGTGAATAAGAAGCCGAGAGGGTCCATTGGTTTCGGGCCCAATGCATGGTAGTAGCTGATTCTTAAATCACACATACAGATCTCAGTGCTTAAGGTCGGCTTCAATGAAACAACCCACCATGTACTCCTACATGGCCTCTCATCGATACCTTTACCAAATCGTGTTCACCACACCACTCTCATTACCGACATAATCATTTCACTCTAGCCCATCACCCAGATGAACCAGACCTGACACGACTCTAAGCATAGCAGGCATAGCAAGGTAGGAACAACACATACATATGGCTCAATCAACTCCTACACATGCTAGTGGGTTTCATCTAGTTACTGTGGCAATGACAGGTCATGCAGAGGAAGTGGGTTCAACTACCGTAGCACACAGCAGTTTGAAAAGCGTTGTCTTAATGCATTAAAAGAGAGCAGGAGCGAGAACATGGGATTGTATCGATATGATCAAATGGTTGGTTGCTTGCCTGATGGTTCGATGCACTGATACGGTTCTTCGTTAGGGTAATCACGATACTCCTCGGAGGCAGATCCTGCCGCAAAGAACACCGATACACAACCATCACCAAACAATGTGCAACGATATGATGTATGCATGAAACATCGCAATATGAGTGTGTTGGGCTAATGCAGCTAAGACCAGAAGCCAAACAATGTGCAAAGATTCAAATTTCAAACTCAAACATGGCCCTTTAAAGTGTTTTTCCTTGTTCTGCATTAAACATCAAGTTAACTTGTTTAATCATGCATGAAAATAGTACAGATGGATAGATTGGATTTTTCTGATCATTTTTCATATATAATTTGTCTGATTTGGAGTTACAGAATAAAAGTTATGAATTTTTAAAGTTTAAACTATATTCTGGAATTTCCTATATTAAATTAATTCCAGAAAATCAATTATTGCGTCAGCCTGACGTCAGTGTGACGTCAGCAGGTCAACGGAACACGTCCGGGTCAAACCTGACAGTGGGTCCCGCGTGTCAGTATGATTAGATTAATTAAAGTTTAATTAAAACTAAACCTGTTTAATTAACAGGGCTGGGCCCCACCTGTCATTGACTCAGGGGAGTCAACCAGGGCCCACCCGTGGTCAAACCCGGGTCGGCTGCACCGGCGTTTAGCCGCCGGCGAGCCCGACGCGGCGGCGGAAGTGGTTTTGGCCGTTTCGGCCACCAAATGGGTCGCGGAGACCACCGGAGTGGAGCTGAGGACAAGCCACAACTCTTGGTGGAGTCCGTTGGGGTCGGGGTTGCCGGAGTTGGCGCCGGCGACGACTTTAGCGGCCACCGGGGTTCGGCCAAAGTCGAACTTGTCGCTAGGGGGATCGGTGAGGTGCGGGGAGTAGCTAGTTAGGTGTTACGTGACGCGGTGAGCATGATGGACACCGTGGAGTGGCCGGAGGGTGACCGGGAGCACGTCGGCGACGAGCTCCACGGCGGTGGGTGCGGTTGAGCTCCGGGAGGTCGCTACACGGCTCGGGAGCAAGAAAAGAAAGGGGGGGAAGATGGCCAAGCTCACAGTGAGTGCGACGAAGCCCTTAGTGCGGCCGGAGATGGACCGGAGCGACGACGGCGTTGAAGGGGATCTCCGGCGACGGTGGTTCGGGCGAGGTCGTTGCGGTGGACTCGGGCGTTGCGAGCGTTCGGGGCTCGACTTGCTCGATGGAGTGGACAGCGGCGGAGCTCCTGGACACGATGAGAGGACGCACGGGCGGCGGGGAGCACGGCTACAACGAAGGCACGACGGTGGTGGCGTCGGTCATGGCGGGGGAGCGCGAGGGGGAGGAGCTGGAGAGGAGAGGGGGTGTCTGGGGGGTTCGGGGGAGCGAGGGAGGCCGATCCACGATGTCACCGGGCGAGGGGAGTGGCGAGGCGGCGAGCAGGTGCGTGGCGCGCGCTGCGGTCGCCGTCGGGCACCTGCCTGCCTGCTTGGCCGGCAAGCAGCTCGCTGGAGCGGCGCTGGGCTGGGCTGGCAGGTGGGCCGGGAGCAGGCGTCAGGTAAGTTTTTCCATTTTCTTTCTGTTTTCTGTTTTTTTAATACTTCTGCAACTTTGTTGAATTAAATAAAATACTTAGGCAACTCCTAAAATCACCAAACTACTCCTGGTCCATAGTTGGATTATTTCCAACATGAAACATTTTAGTTTGGAGATATTTGAGCATTTTAATATTTTATATAATTTTAAATGCCCAAATTCAAATATTTATGATTTAATTCAAAAACCCTAAGATGGCCTAGGAAAATGTGCATCACCTTTGGCAGAGGTTCTGAACCAAGACAAAAATGATGGGCATTTTAGAAGGGCATTTCAGGTTCATTGAAAAAGTTTTTAGTAAACCCTAGTTGGTTTCAGAGGGGGCTGGGGGTTCTGTCATCCCCATTTCAGGTTTCTGGTGAAAGAATAAACATGATGCAACACTCTAATGCATGACTAGCTAGGGTGTGACAGTCAGCTTGACAAGTTCAAAATGAAGGATGGTGAAGGTGTCGCTGAAATGTACTCTAGGCTTGCTCTTATCACAAATGAGATTGCTGGCTTAGGGAGTGAAGAGATGACCGACAAATTCATCATCAAGAAGATCCTAAGAGCATTGGATGGAAAGTATGATACCGTGTGCACATTGATCCAAATGATGCCAAACTACAAAGATCTCAAGCCAACGGAAGTCATTGGAAGAATTGTTGCTCATGAGATGTCACTCAAGGATAAGGAGGAACTTCACAACAAGTCAAGTGGTGCTTACAAAGCCTCAAGTGAAGCCCCCACATCATCAAGTGAGAAACAAACCTTCAATGAAGAATTGAGCTTAATGGTGAAGAACTTCAACAAATTCTACAAGAGTAGAAGCAAAGAAAGAAGCTCCAAGTCAAGGTCTTACCATGACAAAAGATCTTCAAGTCGAGAGCGCAATTGCTACAATTGTCGGAGACCCGGACACTATTCCAATGAGTGTACAACACCATACAAAAGAAGAAAAGATTCTCCAAGAAGAAGAAGCAAAAGAGAAGAATCACCACCAAGAGAGAGGAGGAGTAGAGATGATCGTTATGAACGAAGACCCTCACGGAGAAGCAAGGATTCGGAAAGGAAGGACAATTCATCAAGGAGCTACACAAAACAAAGACATCAAGCTCATGTTGGTGAATGGGTATCCGGCTCCGACTCCGACAATCACTCCGAGAGAAGCTATCAGTCCGACTCCGAATATACTCAAGATGAAGGTGTTGCCGGTCTAGCACTTGTGTCAACCAACTCCTACGACATATTTGACTCACCAAATGAAGGTGTTGGAAGATGCTTCATGGCCAAAGGTCCAAAGGTAACACATCCCGAGTATGTTGATTTCAATAGTGATGAAGATGACTTGCTTGTGGATGATGATTTACTTGTTGACAACTCTAGTGATGAATACTATGATGAAACGTCAATTAATCATGCTAATCAAGATAAAACGAATGACAATGATAAGGAGAAGATTGAGCTTCTAACTAAAGAACTAAACACTCTTAAGTTGGCTCATGAAACTATCTTCGAAGATCATCGAGAACTTTTAAGGGCTCATGAGAAGTTACGCTTTGAAAAGCCCAATCTTGAGCAAGAGCATGAGTTCTTAAAAGCAATCAACGATGATCTCCGTAAGAAAAGTTCTTCTTACATTGCCAAGCGTTTACTCTTATCTACTTGCATGCCTCAAGTCAAGTCTAGTAACAAGTACAAGAAGGATACTTTCTCTAGTAGCAACAATAATAATGTCAAATCCAATATTGTTGCTTCTAGTAGTTCTCTTGATTCCACTAATGATTCTCTTAACCAAGTTACACTTGAGCAAGAAAATAGCTTATTGAAGAGAATTATAGAGAAAGGTGTTTACAAGAGCCTTGCCGGGAGTAAGCAATTCGAGGAAATTGTACGCAAGCAAGGAAGGCATCGGAAGAATCAAGGTGTTGATTTTGAATGAAAGTTTAATGCCAATGGAGTTGAGTGGGAAGAAGATCAATACCCCAAGACAAAGTTTGTTCCTCAACAAGAGAAGTATGATCCTACTTCCTTCAAGGGAACACAAGCACAAGATGATCTTCCACCACAAGACCACAAGAACAAAGGCAAGGACAAGCTTCAAGAAGAGATTGATGCATTTGAAGAAGCACCTAAAGCCTCGTTCAAGTGGGTTCCCAAGACTATGTCAAGTTCTACTTCATCAAGTACAACTACAACTCCAAGGATTCCCATCAAGATGATGTGGATCCCGAAGAAGAAGAATTAGAGAGTTCTTGAGGGTGACTCCGGCAACATTCCTCACTCATATCATTATGGCAAGAACAAGTGCAATAAACTTCCACATCTTGCACTAGTTCAAGGAGTCACAAACCCTCATGTTGGTAAGGCAAGGGACAAGGTAACCTAATGATTTCATGGACATCATCTTGTGTGTACTTCACTCTATGTCTATGGATATTCTTGTTTGTTCCTTGTGGGACTAACCCATGTAGGTAAGTTGAAAGTGCAACTCACTCCAAAGGATTGCTCCTAATGATCTACATCAACATTGAGCACCCACATCTTCAACCCGTACATGAAGTCATCATCGACAAAACCCAAGGTTAGTTCATCCCTCTAAGGGGGATCTCACATCTAGGGGGAGCTTAACTCTAAGAATTGAGTCAAAGCAACTCTAATGGTGTGAACACATCAATGCATTATGTAAAAGTGGTAACCCCACTTGAGCTTAAACAATGAGTATGACCTATGATCAAATGTTTTCATTTGACTCCTAAGTCAATATACTCATATATAGATGACCTAGTCATCGCCAATTGTTTGATAGATGCTAGAATTGGTTGTGCATGCTTTGCCACATATTTCATTTGCCATCTTATTGTGTGAGCATGTTGGTGCATATTTTACTCATTCAAGGACATCCACTTGTTCTTTTGATTGATTGGCTTCTTTTCTTTTTGCCAAGTGGATGGACAAGAATGCCTAAGAACCTTCTCTAGCTATCTATGCTTTTCTCGTCTCAAACTCTATTCATGCTACATCACAAAATTTGATCAAGTCAGATTCGAACCACTCTGTGTGAGGAGCACTCGGAGTCCCCGATTTGTCATAGACTTAAACTTCCAAAACTTCTTTGTGATTCTTGGTCTGACCGATTCCTCCATTTCGGTCCTACCGAGATCATTAAGTTGATCTAAGTATTCAATCTTGGTGTAACCGATTTGAACTTTTTGGTCACACCGAGTTGCTGTAACTGTACACAGTTATGCATCTCGATGCCACCGAGTTGTTCCACTTGGTCACACCGACAGGGTCGGGCTATATATAGTCATGGGCAAAAATTTGGAAATTCCTCCGAACCCCTTCGCCCGCGCAATAGCTCGCTCTGCCCTCGAAGGTCTCCGGATCGTCTCCTCGTCGCCAGCCGCCTCTTGTCGCTGGTCTCCGCCGCTGTCAACGGATTTCGCCCCCGCCGTTGCCGCCGTAGCGAGTTCATCACCAAGCTAGGGTATGGACTCGATCACTGTGCTATCCTCGTCCGATTCCTAGCACATTGTGTTCTTATAGATTCTTGCCACGATTGAAACACTCCTATCCACTCAATCCAATCCGTAGATTATATGAGATTCGAAATTTTAGGGTTAGGTTTCCGCCGAAACCATCTCGGACCCACGGAGTTGAAAAACTCGGTCCCACCAATTTGGCTTATGCCATTGCACTAGTAACTCTCGGTCTAACCGAGAATTGCTAATCGGTGAGACCGATTTTAGAACTTTGTGAAACCCTAGCAGTCTCGGTGCCACCGAACTGTGACTCGGTCCAACCGAGTTCATCAGTTTAGGTTCCAAAACTGCTTCGGTATCACCAAGTTTGAAAATCGGTTGATCCGAAATGCTTTCTGTGGAAAACTAAAACTGAATTTTTGAATCATTCTTTTGCAAAAATATCTGCATTTTGTGATGCTCATCCATTCTACCTCATCTATAACTCTTCACAGGGTCAGCAGTCAGTGTTTGAAGCATGTCAGACCAGAGTGATAGTCAGAATAGGTCAGAAGAGCAGATTGACATGAGCAAGGGCACTAGTCCCTCTAGCACTTCAGATGAAGGCAGCAGAAGCACTCCAAGTAATCTGCCCAAGGCTGCTACCAGGCAAAGAAGGAAGAGAACTTCAGACTCAGAGGATGAGGACTAGAAAGCTCAAGAGGATGAGGCTACTTCCAAGAAAGTAGTGCTCAAAAATGAATATGGCTCAGCAAAGAATACAAAGCCTGGCCTCAATAAGAAAGTTCCTGCCAAGAGGACACCAATGCCCAAGGCCAGAAGGTCCACTCAAGTGCCAGAACAGACTGAACCCAAAGAGGCACCTGAAAAGAAAGTCACATCTTCCAAACCCAAGAAAGTTCCTACTGGAGAAACTATGAAGCTTACCATTGAATCAGAGGATGAAGCTGCTCAGGACAAGAACAAGAAGAGAGCAAGAACCACAACTGCCCAGGTTCTTGGAAATCCCTCAATGAGAAGAGACTCTGAAGAGGAAGAAGAGGTTGATGCACCAGCACCCAAGGCACCAAAGCTTATGGGTGATGCTATTAGATCAGGGGCTGCAACATCTAAGCCTAAGGAAGCACCCAAAGCTGCACCCAAGGCCAAGCTTGCACCAAAGAGGAATACCAGGAGTATTCCAGCTGCTGAGAAGAACAAGGCCCCAGTGCCAAATGTTGCTGATGAGGAAGATGAAGAAGGACATGTCCTAAGGAAGCTCAAGCCCAAGATACCAGACCACAATGATGCCCATCCTATGGCTGAGGACATGAGGACCAGGAAGGACTCAGGGTTGAGGATATGGAGAATGGAAGATCCATATGCCTCAAGGAGAAGAACTGCTGTTGATTACAGGTTTCATACAAAGGAACAGCAGGACTTCTATGAGACAATCTTGTTGGATAAGAAGCCCATAGTATGTGATATGAGGTGGGTTGACTAGACCTACATAAAGGATAATGAAGAACAATATCCTGGAGTGCAAGAAAGTTTTGTTGCTTGTGGAGTTGCTGATTTTGTTGGGCAAAAGCTCACCAACTGGAATGATGAACTTATCATGCAATTCTACTCCACATCACACTTCTATCCAGATGGTAGGATAGTATGGATGTCTGAAGGCACCAGGTACCAGTCAACTGTTGAGGAATGGGCAAGTCTGATCAATTCCCCAAACGAAAATGAAGATGACCTGGACATTTATGCCAAGAAGAAGATGGACCACAATTCCATGGCACACATGTACAAGGAGATCCCAGACAAAGCTGTAGAGACACATAAGTTTGGATCAGTCCACTTCCTTCTGTCAGGGCTGCCCACTATCAATTGGATCCTAAGGCATACTCTATTGCCTAAGTCTGGTGACCACAACATGATCATAGGACATGCCATTAACATGTTGCATTTGTTTGATGTGCCACAGAAGTTTAAAGTCATGAGCCTTATGATTGAAACCATTAAGAGGACAGCGGCAGATCAGAAGAGGAGCTGTGGATATGCCCCTCAGATTCAGGAATAGATTAACTCAAAGATAGGCACAGGGAAATATCAATTGGATAAGGAACATTTTCCACTTTATCCAGACTTTGAGGACAATGAGGTTGTCATGAATGAGAATGATCCATCATCTGTACATGCTCAAGAGAAGAAGGAGAAGGCAAGGAAGGAGAAGGCTGCCAAGATGCCAACTCAAGAGGAGGCATCTGAGTATTTCTTGAAGAACAAGCAGGAGCAGCTTGGTTACTTAATAGCATCAACACTGAGGATTGAGAAAGGACTGGCCACCCTCACTCAGAATCAGGAAAGCTTGGAAAGAATCATGGAACTCAAATTTCATGATCTTGATGTCAAAGTAACTGAGATTCAGTCAGTTGTAGAGCAGCTACAGGATGACATGCAGGAGAGGCAGGGCAAGACTACCACTAATGTGTTTGCCAGAGTGCCTAGAGCCTAGAGGTCAGTTGCAGTGCCTGTGACAGACACCAGAGCAACATCTTCTGCACCAGCTACAGCCCCTACAGCTCCAGGGCAACCAGCTCCAGCATCAACTCCAGCACCCTCTACTTCAACCGAAGCCTTCGTTCTTGGAGTTATCCGGACACCACCACCTGAAGATCAAGCCTGAGAGTCGATCTAGCACTATGCATTTTCTATGAACTTTTTGGTAACTTGTTACCAAAGGGGGAGAAAAATGTATAGATCATAGGCCTCGAGAGAGAGAGAGAGAGTTTGCTTTTATTCTCTCTTGATTTGGTGGTTAAAACTTGTTTGCTTTTGATTGCTTGAGATACTATGCCTGTGAGACATTGATGATCATGTGTTTGATCATAAGCTACACTTATGCATATTTGATGATATTATCTTATCTATCCTATGTGATCATTCACTTTGCTTGGTGATGAGAGCATGTATTCAATCTTTATTATTTTGAGCGCTCCACCAAGATGTATGTGACATGGAAGAGTAACCCATGAACCTAATTCCTTGTGCATTTGTAGTCCAAAGCAAATCTTAAACTATGCACAAATTTAGGGGGAGCTCTTGATTATCACATACTTCTCCAAGCGACGATGTTTTAATCTTATTATCATTTGTCAAAGCTTTGATCTATATGTTGTCATCAATTACCAAAAAGGGGGAGATTGAAGTGCAACTATCCCTAGGTGGTTTTGGTAATTCATAACAACATATAGCTCATTGAGCTAATGCTATTCCAAGACTATTATTTCAGGAAAGCTCAATGAATGGCATGGCATGGATGATGAAAGTGGATCCCTCAAAATACTAAGGACAAAGGATTGGCTCAAACTCAAAAGCTCAAGACTCTTCATTTTATATTTTAGTGATCCAAGATCACATTGCGTCTATAGGAAAAGCCAATACTATCAAGGAGGGATGAGGTGTTGCTTAATGAGCCTCTTGCTTCAAGTGCTTAGTGATATGCTCCAAAACCCTCAGCTACTTTCTCACATCCACAAATGACCTAAACCTAAAGACAAAATCGGTCACACCGATAATTCCTACCCGGTGCCACTGATTTCAAAAGTCATAGCCACTGCCACAAACCCTAAGCAAATCGGTTCTACCGGTAGGGATCTCGATCTCACCGAGATGGGATTGTAATCTCTCTATTTCCCTTCGTAACGTTTCGGTCTAACCGAAGTGAGCGATCGGTCCCACCAAGATTGCAATGTAAACTCTCTGATTCCTTTTCGTAACATTTCGGTCTCACCGAAAAGAGCAAATCGGTCCCACCGAGTTTACCTGACCAACTCTCTGGAAAGCTTATTACCAAAATTGGTCTCACCGAGTTTTTGTAATCGGTCTTACCGAGATTACGTTATGCCCAAACCCTAACTGAATCAGTCTCACCAAGTTGCATGTCAGTCCCACCGAAAATCACTAACGGTCACTAGGTTTACTAAATCGGTCCGACCGAGTCTGTTGAATCGGTCCCACCGAGTTTGGTAAATTGTGTGTAACGGTTAGATTTTGTGTGGAGGCTATATATACCCCTCCACCTCCTCTTCATTCGTGGAGAGAGCCATCATAACAAACTTACACTTCCAACTTACCATTTCTGAGAGAGAACCACCTACTCATGTGTTGAGGCCAAGATATTCCATTCCTACCATATGAATCTTGATCTCTAGCCTTCCCCAAGTTGCTTTCCACTCAAATCTTCTTTCCACCAGATCCAAAACCTATGAGAGAGAGCTGAGTGTTGGGGAGACTATCATTTGAAGCACAAGAGCAAGGAGTTCATCATCAACGCACCATTTGTTACTTCTTGGAGAGTGGTGCCTCCTAGATTGGCTAGGTGTCACTTGGGAGCCTCCGACAAGATTGTGGAGTTGAACCAAGGACTTTGTAAGGGCAAGGAGATCGCCTACTTTGTGAAGATCTGCCGCTAGTGAGGCAAGTCCTTTGTGGGCGACGGCCATGGTGGGATAGACAAGGTTGCTTCTTTGTGGACCCTTCGTGGGTGGAGCCCTCCGTGGACTCGCGCAACCGTTACCCTTCGTGGGTTGAAGTCTCCATCAACGTGGATGTACGGTAGCACCACCTATCGGAACCACGCCAAAAACATCCGTGTCTCCAATTGCGTTTGAATCCTCCAAACCCTTCCCTTTACTTTCTTGCAAGTTGCATGCTTTAATTTCCGCTGCCTATATACTCTTTGCATGCTTGCTTGAATTGTGTGATGATTGCTTGACTTGTTCTAAGATAGCTAAAATCTGCCAAATTCTAAAATTGGGAAAAGGTTAAGTTTAGTTGGTCAAGTAGTCTAATCACCCCCTCTTTAGACATACTTCAAGGTCCTACACAACTCCCTCATGATCATTCAGAATAAGACCTAGCCACAAACAACATGTAGGGTTATTACCGGATGATGTTTCTCGGGGCCCGAAGCTGTCTAAATCTTGTCGCATGTGTTAACCCACCTCGACGATCTCCTCGTGTCTCTCGGTCACGCTCAACCCCTCTCAAGCTACAACACAGATGCATTGGCCTCACGACTAAGTCCTGACACTAAAAACATCTGTCGTGACAAATCCATGACAGTTGGCACCCACCATGGGGCATACGCACAATGGTGTTGAGTTCTTGAAGGGATCTCATCTAGGGTTCGAGAAGTTTATAATTTTTTGGATGAAGAGGAACCAGTTTTTGAAGGATCTGCATCGTACCAATGACGAGCAGTCGGACGACATACATGAGATTTGAGATGGAAGAAAAAGTTACGATTGCGTGGTGTGAGCCGTCGAGATCGGACGATCCGTCAAATCCGGATAGATTTTCAAGAGTTGCCAAGACCGACAGCAATTATTTTTCAAGTTGCCGAGACGGACAGATTTCTGAAGAAGACGTTCTTTCACCGTTTCGCTCTTAGTGTGGAGATTAAAAAAGCAAAGTCGCAAAGCAGAGCGGCGATAGAGAGCTCGAGCGCGCACGCTCCCGCTAGGTGGACCAATTGCGCAAGACCGCGTGGGTGGGCCTCTTGAGCGGACCGTATACAGTCTTACTGTCGATACATAGGGCCAGATCGCGTACGTTGCGCAGTAACGGACGGAGAGTGAAAATGTACCATCGGTACATTTGAAGGATCACGGTACGTGACTTACTCGGACAATAGTTCTGTCGAGAAAACAGTGTAGACATAGTAGTGGAAAAAATAAATGCGTTTGCAGCCCCAGCAGAAGCCAAGATCCCACCCCGCTCCCTCATTATGAGTGCTCTGCGGTGCCATCAGTAGAGAGCAGAGTCCATGGCGGCGGCGGAAGAGAACGGCAATGGGCTGGAGTTCCTAACAGATCCTGTCGACAGGTATGGTTGCTACTTCATCTTCGTTGAAGCAGTATCTCTGAATCTTTCGCAAGGAACAACTAATGGATTGCCAGGTCTTCTCACAGGTTCCCCTGGCCGGATCTTGAAACCAAGGATTTAACTCCGGCCGGTGAGGCAGGTACATGCCTCACATAGTCGGCTGCTGAATCAAGCATGGGAGATGTTGGCGATGACCCACTGTCAATCCAATTGGCCGTCAATAACGGCTGCGAAGCACTAAGCTTGTCGGCGGCCGATTCGCAGCAATCAACAAGAAAAGATGACCCTCAAGCCCCCGGTTGGACTAGAAGGTACCCTCGCTTGGTTTCGATCCTGCTTAACTTAACATATTCATGTAAGCCATATTTGATAAAAAAAGAACTCTGAAGCACAAGGTGTATTTGCATACTGCTCGCTTGTCAGCTCTGAATTCTTCAGATTTGCATACTGCTCGTGTGTCAGCACTGAATTCTTCAGCAAAAACCAAAAAAGTATATAAAAAACATCAATTCATAGTTGTCCATGCTCATATCTGAATGTATTACGGTTATATATGTCTGAAAAATTTATATCTCCAGATGTACATCTCTGCTTTACATTTTGGTCGCTTATCAAGCCTGATGTCTTTTACAGTCGGCTGCATTTCATTCTTAATAATTTTAGAAATCTGAAAGTAAACCTGCACCTCCATGTTGCTTGTGTATGAACAATGAAATCCTGATGAGAAAATGAGCAAAACGTAAGTTTGTCTTGGATCGTCATAAACACTGAAAACAGTGTGGTAAGCCATGTCTGAATGATTGAAATCTTTAAGATTAAAGCAGTGCTACTATATTGGTTGCTTGTGAGCATTGCATTCTTCAGTACAAATCAGGCACCCATTTTCAGTCAAGTAATGATCCGTTAAATAATGAGCGCACACCATGCGCTGGAAGAGTATGTGCCCTTGGAAAAACCTTAAGAGGGTACGCGGAGAAGAAAACAGATATCATCGTGGTACCAACTGTTGGATACAATTTTGATTCATTGGGAGAAGCATATGACTCCTATAATCTATATTCGTGGGAGATTGGCTTTGTGATAAGATATGGAAAAAGTAGGCTTAACGTCAAGACTCGGGAGAACCAAATGTATGCAAGAAATAGTCTGTGGATGCTCGGTGAGTTGACACTAAAATCATTACCCAAAAAACTGTATCTGCTTTCTCGAAACACAATATAACATTTGGCAATGGATTCATATTTTCAGGGCAAACCAAAAAAAGGAAACGCACGGATATGCCGCTGCGAGTGCCCTGCAACGAACACGGTTCCGCACTATATGCCGTGGCCCTGGTCACAAAAGCACAACTTGTCCACAGAGAGGGGACACGCCTCAAAAGAAAAAGAGAGAACCGAAATGCTCGATCTGCGGGGTGGGAGGTCGTCGGAAGAACACCTACAGCAATCCTAAGATTGTGGTACATGTTGCCGAGCAAACAACTCATGATCCTGCTATCGATCAGTGATAAATCTATGCAAGCACGAAAGCATGTCAAGTAGCACCCAGTTTGTTACTGTATTCTGGTTGATCAATGCCACTTTCCTGAAGGTGTATTGTGTATTATCAGCTTAGTAATCTGTACTTGTCTCAACCATGGCAACCCATGATGCGTGTATGCAAGCATCGCAAGTGCATCTAATTTTTTACCTTCTGCTTTGTGTCGTGCATGCTCACTTGCATTTGCCTGGCCTAAAAATTGTACTGTGTTCGCCTGATACCCTTGCTTAAATGGGTGTACTGTTGAAAGATAGGTTTCATGCTGCTGTCACATTTCCTTCCTATTAATCTTATTTGTGCTAATCAATTAAAAAACTGCTAACCCTTAGAAGGTACTGCTGAGAATCACACACTCACGAGTCCTCTGTTCATGACATGGGCCAAAAAAAAAGATGTGACCGATAGCACAGTGCACACACCCTCTCTTCTCTCCAAGCATGGGCGCGGACGCAGCACTGTGCACGTATAGTTTGATTTTTGAATCCTTTTGGAGCGCCCGCCCAACAACGCCTGTAGTTACTACCCTTCTACTGTGAGCAACCATCAAGTCTGCTACTACTTGAAGTGAGCCAATCTTTGCCACCTGCTCACAGTCTCTAGGCATATCTGCTTGCTGCCGCTAGCCTCTGGATCACTCCATCAGGCTGCCATGGGCGGGATATAGCACTGTACCCATATAGTTTGATTTTTGAACACTTTTGCAGCGCCTGCCCAGCATTGCCTCCTGCAGCTGCCCAGCTTCATTTGGTGCTGCGATTTGCTGCTGACCTGGATCAATTTGCGCCAACGGAGGTGTCCTCGGTCCAAGCGAAGCCAGGTACTTTGCGTAGGCTTCCTGCCACCTGCAGAAATCGCATTCCACCTCGTCCCGGCTGCCATCGACTGGGGAAGCGCTCGCCGGCGAACTGACCGCGGCAGGCGACGTATGTCACCACTACCCTACCGCAATCCGGGCAGGGGACTACAGGCAGGGCGACCGGCGGCAGGGGAATACAGGCAGGGCGATCAGATCTGCACCTTGGTTGGCGTTCTTCAGTCAAATTTGGGGAATCGAGTGAGCAGGTATGTAGGGGGTAGCTAAGTAAACGACAGGCGCCGGTGAACCGAACAAGCGCCGCTTCCCACCATGTGTAACGGTGCCGCCGGTTGTAGACGGCAGGGGCGATGACCCGCTGTGAGAAACAAACGGCCGTCCGAGACCAAGTTTGATATATAAGTAGCTCATTAGTACGGTGTAGACATACAGAACCCTGCAAGCCCTACAATACCATGTACGGCCCACATCCCAAAACGAGTGAATGGGTAGCGATACAGGGAGCGTGCGCGCTCGTCCGCGCCTATCAATTTCTGAGTCACAAAGTGCATCTAGTGCCATGCCGATTTCACAGTTGTTTTGGACGAGATCTTTCCAAAAAGAAAAAAAAGAAAGGGCATCATAAGTCCCTTGATGCTTGTGCCCTCATAGCCGGTACGACCCGGAGGAGGATCGGGTCGCAGGGACTCGGACTCTGACGCTGCTGCGATCTCCGCCTCTACTGCAGCTGCGGCTGCGCCTCGAGCTGCCCGGCTTGCCTTTGCCGTGGACCCGCCGATGCGCGTTGGCGGCTGTACTTCGATGCCGGCTCACCCGCGACCCCCGGTTCGTCTCTGCCTCTGCTACCTCACTGAGCCGCCCGCCTCTCGCGCTGCTCCGTCCGCTTCCAGGCCGATGTGCCTCAAGCCCTGGCCGCCGGCGCTGCACGACCAACGAGCCGCATGTCCACGGTGCTGTCTCTGCTGCGTTGATTTGTCGGATCACCTCCGAGCTGAGTCGTCGTTGTGGTCGCCTCGCTTTATTTCCCCGGGGCCTCTTCGAGCACACAGCTGTGCCGTTTTGCTGGACTGCCGCCTCATCCCTAAGTCGCCGTGGTCTGCGCCGCTTTCGGTAGCCCGCCAAGCTGCCCCGGCACCAGACCTCGACTCACTTCTGCCGTGGCTGTGCCGCCGTTGTGGTCTCTGCCGCTGTCGTGGTCTGGAGCTTCCGAGTCGGCCTGTAATGCTCCTGAGTCACTGCTACGGGTTGCCTCCATCGTCACACCCTGAATTGAGCCGCCTCGCCTCTGCCGCTGTGGCGGCAGGCTCACCTGAGCTTCCCTTCTTCCATGCCACGAGTCGGCCGTTCCGCCATAGTTGGCCGCGATGTGCAAAAACCGTGCTGTTTAGTTGGGTGCATGACAATGGAGATTGACAGTTTAAGAAAGGCACTTGACCGAATTGTTGAAAAGCGTGTGTGATTTTCTTGCAAAACATAGTGATTGATAGTGAATGAAGTTGATGCAGACCATATTGAAGATGCAGATGATGAATACCGATACCATGGATAGTTATGACTGCTCATCCATCCTTGCAGAACTGAAGGCCAAGCTAAACAAAATGGTGCCATTGATCCAACTTGAAGGATGTCAAAAGAAACTGAATGTTGCCTCGAGCAAATATCTCAAATCTCCTAGAGAAGTCTTTTAATCCAGATATTGTGAAGGAGATGTATGGAATACTTGAAGCGATGCAAGCGAGAGACCTTGAGCCTGCGCTCAGTTGGCTGCTTAGAACCATGATCTCTTATTCCAGAATAGCTCAATGCTTGAGATAAATGCCAGGCTCTCACATGTTTACACAGGCGTTTGGGGAATCAAGGGAACAATACAAAGTCCAGAAACGGCCACACCAAGTGGAGCAAGCCGCGGCATGCACGGTGCAGGCCACGAGTAGGCGCTCTGCTTCGTGAGTAACAGAACACCAGTACAGTGGTCAAGGACGCCAGGCGGTGACATGACCAGTCGTCCCATCTCAAAAATCAACTACTAGTACTGTTTTCATCTATAAATTGCCTCCAATGCAAAACACAAAATCATCAGGTGATATCCATCTAAGTCTAGTTTTTGTCGAAGAACAGTTTATCTTTGCCTTGTTCTGCAATATTGTTTATGCAGGACAATTATTCACTACAAGAGCGATGGTCGTGTCATCAATGTATAGCTCACGCAACCATTATCATGCACTAGCACCTAACCATGCCATGATGCTCGGCGAATATATGTGCAGACCGCCGCTTCTACGGCCCAATTTACATCAACATGACGTGGTTGACTCGCCCGTCCGCGAGGCTTACCGCGCCTGTGATTGACTCACCCGTCCGCGCTGGCTTACAACGCCACGGGCGGCTCATCTGTCTGCTCCTGCTGTCGACTCGGACGTGATTGATTTCAGCTTTACCGTGGTGATCATCAAGTGTATTTTTATATCAGGTTAAATCCATCCAGTGTATTTTTATATTACATATTGCTTCCTTTCAAAGAGAAATTACTCTGGCTTGCATGTTCTCTAATGCAGGACAAGTTGTCTACTGCAAAAGGGACAATTATGTCACTGAGTTGTTGAACGACTCATATTGGGAGTATATAACAGTCAAATATGGAGAATCTTAAGCCAGCTCCTTGAGTCGTCTTAAAACTAGGGGGCTACATGGACATGGATCAGTAAATGTTGCCATTTTAAGCAGATTCAAGAACTCCGGGTCATTGGAGGGAAGTAAGCTGGTCCCTGAGGCTACTGTTATATTGGTGAAACTTTAAAGGCCGTCAGAAAATTTCTGGCTTAAAATGAAGAGTTCTGGTTTAAAATCCGGCTCAAGGAAAATCTGTCTCTCACAAAGCTTTGAAGCTCTCCAGTTTAAAATTACGGTTCAAAAAGAATCCATCTCTCGCAAGTTCGAGTTCTCAGGAAAAATTAAAGGTTGCCAAAAATAACTTGCTGCCATGATGCACGGTTCAAACATGGGTATCCTGCCTTATTGGCTTATCACATTATTGGTCACTTGGGGGCTTCCTACTCACTGAGCATAGCTGTGACTACCCTCTTGATCTGGCTTGCACGCCTTGTTACAAATGACATGGGGGCTTCCTGGTCACTGAGCATAGCTGTTACTACCCTTTTGATCCGACTTATACGCATTGTTGCAAATGACTTGGGGGCTTTCTACCTAAGTTAAAAGTTACCAAAGAGAATTTGATGTAATGTGCAGTTCAAACATAGGTAACCTGCCTTGATGGTTTGTTATGGGTCACTTGGGGGCTTCCTGTTCTATGAACATAGCTATATTCACCCTTTTGATCAGCTTGGACGCCAGGTGTATTCACCAAAAATCCGGGTTATCCTGCCTTTGTATGTCTGCCACTCTACCCAGGTAATCCTGGAATGACTCACCGTACTCTTGACAGTCAATCTTATAAAGACTCTGAACTTGTCAAGGTTAAAATGTCTATTGGTCATGTGAGGCCCAGCTTACAGGTTTGAATAAACGATTAACTCAGTGGTTGTGCGGCCCTTGAACAACACGTAATATTAAGGCTTGGCAGCCTATGAAGGCCTTGTTTTTACCCGATTTGCTATTTGTTTTGAACATTGTTTGGGTTCATATCTTTGTACCATATTGGTATGTGGTTTAAAATTGATTCAGGCCATGTAGCCTAATCCTCATGACTCATATTTGAGTATATCCGGAGTGTGGATAACCCAGCCTGGCTTTGGACGATAAGTCGCCAGTGTGCTTTGATTATGTACTTGGAGATTTTCACTCTAAGTATTTGGGATGTTACCCCTGCTGCATATGATGCTGTAAGCCGGCCGTATGAACTGATTTCACAGGCCATGTAGCCTTGATTATATGGCTCATCATTGAGCATCTTTGGGTTTGATAAACCTCCCTGATAGCAGACTTTAAGTCGTTAGGATATTTTTCCTTGAGCATTCAAAATGATGATATTTCATGACTCCGGGTTGCTACTGGCCCCGGATTATAATTATCAAGGCATCACCATGGTATTAATCTACATGTATGTCTTTCAGTAATGGTATGAATATTTTGGTTTTGGTAAACCGCCCTGGCTATGGACTTTAAGTCGCCAGTATATTTTGGATTGCGCTATTGGAATCATGCGCTTATAAATCATTGGATTGTTACCCTCACTAGATGTGGTGATATAAGCTGGCAATTTGAGCCAATTTTTCAGGTATATATTTCGAATTATTGGATGAATATGCGAGGTTTGATAACCCTCCATGGCTTTGGATGATAAGTCGCCAGTATACTTTGGATTGCGCCATTGGAGTCATGCGCTTATTAATCTTTGGATCATCACCCTCACTACATATGGTGATGTAAGCCGGCAGTATGAGCCAATTCTACAGGTATGATTTTCCTAGTTATATAAATATGCGAGGATTGATAACCCACCCTGGCTTTTGACTTTAAGTCGCCAGTATGTTTAGGCTTGAACGGCCTTTATTCTAGTCTTTTCCATGATTGCATAAGACTATTTATGTTTGGGTTGTTACCCGCCCTGGCTTTTGACGATAAGTCGTCAGGGCATATGTTGTTTAAACTTTGTGCAGAACATGCAGAGCTATGGCTTACATCAGTTCTTGATTTTTACAAAGGCTATAAGCCGCCGGGTTACAAAAATCCCGGATTACCATGGACGCGTATTAAGTCATCATCAGAAAAGAGCCGTTGGCTATTTAACTCCGGATTTACTTGTCAGCGGATAAAGTATTCAAATCTTTAATAGCCAAACTTGGCTGGATTTTCATTATGATACTGAATGATTGTGGTTTTCATACCGGATTATATTATTCAAATTTGGAATAGCTAAAATGGCTGGATTTTTATTATGGTTATCAATAACCAGTATTATGATTGAAGTTTTCAAAGTCGCTTCAGCGTAATGGCTATTGTTTCTTTATCAATGGATATGATTAATTCTACAATGGAAGGAATAGTCACGAGTCACTGCAGGCATACGACCCGGCACTTGGGGGCTACATTATTCAAATCATGATTATATCAAATATAGAAGTCCCATGTCGCTGCAAGCATGCACCATGACACTAGGGAGCTAATGCAAGGTCATTTTTAACTTGCCTTATGAAGACCGACCTATCACATTGTGATGAGCCACCCCTTGGGGGCTACTAATTGCTCCTGTCAAAGGTAACCCGAAACGTGGGAGCTACATCGTTTGGTTTTATTAATTACTGCTCAAATCTACATGATCATATCTACAAAGTCCCTGCTCATTATTGCATAATGACTCGGCCCTTGGGTGCTACACTGATTGAAGTTTTTATGACCATACGGCAATTACAAGTCCTAGGTTGCTGCAAGCATGACAACCCGCGCACTTGGGGGCTACATATGTGGAATATTCAGTTTATGACTAGTGACTGAGATGAACAACCCAGATTTCTTCAAGGTTGCGACATTTATATTGAAGCAAGTCTTAAGATATAACTACGCTCCCTTCTTAAGACTTGGGGGCTACAAGTGATATGCATATAAGGAAGTTACACTTTCAAGCTTGGTGTTAGCAACAGTTATGACCCAGTGCTATCAATATTTACAAGCCGATAGTTTTGACAATTATAACTTGCCAACCTCTACATCCTCAAGAGGGCGGATTACCAGATGAATATCTTGAGTAAAATATTTTTATTAAGCCGGAGCTTTTGAAACCGAATCAAATGGATTATTTCTTATAATATTTCTCTACAAGAAACCAATGTCAGCAAATTGATTATGAAGTTGGTCTATTAACCCGGATTTTTTGCATTGGCAAAGTTTGAACATATCTTCTAAAGGAGATTTGTTATGAGATCATGAACACGCATCCAGGAGGAAATGACAAGGACTTAAGGATGATCAGGTGCCAGTTCAGGAAAACTTTTAACCCGGGGAACAACCTGTCAAATTTGTTCTTGTGTTTATTTTGTAGCATAAGTTTACCATGGATAAATCCAAGCTAAACTGGGGGCTAATGTCGGGGATATACCCCGCGGTGTAACCCGTCGGATGTATGACCCATCTAGAGTTTGGCGACTCACTGGTGATCCGCCTGATACTAGTAAATCACTGGTAACCCGGAGGATGGCTTAGATGAATAACAAGGCCCAAGGCCAAGAAAGCGGCTTATGAGAAGACCGACTCAAGTTGCGTGTCCGGTGGGCCAGCTAAAGAGGAAAGCATAAGGAATATTCCCTTACAAAGGAAGCAAGACTAGGACTCCACTTGAAATAGAGTAATACTAATCTTACTACGACTAGTCATGTAACCCGCCCCTTCAACTTATATAAGGAGGGGCAGGGCACCCCAAGAGGGGGCGAAAAATAATCATGAGGGCTAGACACAACTAGAGGAGAGCCAGCTTACATAGCAACTCCCTCATGAGCATGCGGAATAAGACCTAGCCACAAACAGCATGTAGGGTTATTACCGGATGATGTTTCCCGGGGCCCGAAGCTGTCTAAATCTTGTCTCATGTGTTAACCCACCTCGACGATCTCCTCGTGTCTCTCGGTCCCGCTCAACCCTTTCAGGCTACCACATAGATGCGTTCGCCTCATGACTAAGTCCTGACACTAAGGACATCTACCGTGACAAATCCACAACAATTGCCATGTGGGATGTAGTATAATTGCCATGTATATTGCAAATTGTATTTCACATGTAAGATGAACTCAAGTGCATTCAGAACAGCATGATGCAGTTGCACTACCATGAAGACAGTAATAGCCATGTAGAATGCAATGTAGTTGCCATCTTTTGACATGCGGATCATTTGAAAAATAGCCCGTGATTACACTTGACGCATAAAATGTTGTTTCCATGTGAAATAAACTGCATTTTCCATGTGACAGAAACTGTAGTTGCCAATTGAAAGAAACTGTAGTTGCCATGTTAAATAAACTATAGTTGCCGTGTGAAAGAAACTGCATTTGCCATGTTAAATAAACAATACAAAAATATGCGAAAGAAAGCTTTCTCTGCCATCGTTGATTTCAATACGTTTGCTATGTTGTGACCTACCTCAACAAAAGGTGCTACAAAAAGAATGTAAGAATTTAATGAGCACAAAACATGCAGATTGCAGGAAGAAATAAAGCGTGCTAGCATGTACATAGCTTACCAGGTTGACAAACATACATTCAAGGTGTGTACTCTCATGGGCATGTCCGATTCAGAACCTGAAGACCCGGACAAGGGAAGAAACTACTTTGTGAAGGCCTAAATAAATGAAGGTGAATACTACTGCCAATGCTGCAAATACGAACGGGGCGGGATTGTGTGCTGTCACATACTCAAAATAATGGACATGCACGCGGTCACACGATTGCCCATCCATTTCATATGACGGTGATGGACTTGGGACGCTGATGGTGCATTGGGGCCACAAACATCAAATGCAGTTTTGGCTGTGCATGATGACAGACCAGAGGCAACCATGGACTCCGTGAGGCACACTGTATTGACCAAGAACTATGCTGAAATAATAGATGACGCATGCAAGAGTGACGAGACAGCAAGGGTGGCAGAAAAGCATAGGAAGGCCCTGAAAAGAGAACTTGATGAGATCAAACAGAGCAAGGCTGAAGAAGCCTGCTACCTCTTGAGCTTGCGTTGATTTTCCCTTGAAGAGGAAAGGGTGATGCAGCAAAGTAGCGTAAATATTTCCCTCAGTTTTGAGAACCAAGGTATCAATCCAGTAGGAGATAACACACAAGTCATCGAATACCTGCACAAACAATCAACAACTTGCACCCAACGCGATAAAGGGTTGTCAATCCCTTCACAGTCAATTGCAAAAGTGAGATCTGATAGAGATAGATAAACGGTAAAGTAAATATTTTTGTTATTTTTGGTTTATAGATTGGAAATTAAAGATTGCAAAATAGTAGATCGGAAACTAGCAAAATGTAAAAGAGATTCAATAATATGGAAAAGAGACCCAGGGGCCATAGGTTTCACTAGTGGCTTCTCTCAAGATAGAAAATAATACGGTGGGTGGACGAATTACTGCCGAGCAATTGATAGAAAAGTGCATAGTTATGATGATGTCTAAGGCAATGATCATGAACATAGGCATCACATCCGTGTCAAGTAGACCGACTCCTGCCTGCATCTACTACTATTACTCCACACATCGACCGCTATCCAGCATGCATCTAGAGTATTAAGTTCATAAAGAATGGAGTGACACATTAAGCAAGATGACATGATGTAGATGAATTAACTCAACCAATATGATGAAAACCCCATCTTGTTATCCTCGATGGCAACAATACAATACGTGCCTTGCTGCCTGATACATCTCCAACGTATCTATAATTTTGATTGTTCCATGCTGTTATATTATCATTCTTGGATGTTTTAAAATCATTTTATATCATTTTTGGTACTAACCTATTGACATACTGCCCAGTGCCAATTATTGTTTTCTGCATGTTTTTTACAATGCAGGAAATCAATATCAAATGGAGTCAAATGCAAGGCAACTCCTAGAGGATTTTTTTGGGCCAGAACAAAGCCAATGGGCCAAGGAAGCACCTGAGGGGCTGCTCGAGGGGAGCAGCACCCACCAGGGTGCTAGGAGGCCCAGATGCGCCCTAGGGGGTTGTGCCCACCTCGGGTGCCCCCCGAATCACCTCTTTGCTCAAATACCCAAATATTCCAAAAATCCTAGGGGAGTCAACGAAATATTGATCCAGTCACCGCTGAGTCCAGAACCACCAAGATCCAATCTAGACACTGTCATGGAGGGGTTCACCACTTCCATTGATGCCTCTCCTATGATGCGTGAGTAGTTCTTTGTAGACCTATGGGTCCGTAGTTAGTAGCTAGACGGCTTTCTCTCTCTCTCTCTCTCTCTCTCTCTCTCTTGTTTATCAATACAATGGTCTCTTGGAGATCCATATGATGTAAGTCTTTTTGCGGTGTGTTTGTTGGGATCCGACGAACTTTGAGTTTATGATTAGATCTATGTTTTTATCAATGAAAGTTATTTGAGTCTTCTTTGATCTCTTATATGCATGATTGATTATAGCCTCGTATTTCTTCTCCGATATTTGGGTTTTGTTTGGCCAACTTGATCTATTTATCTTGCAATGGGAAGAGGTGCTTTGTAGTGTGTTCGATCTTAAGGTGCTTGATCCCAGTGACAGAAAGAGAACTGACACGTATGTATCATTGCTACTAAGGATAAAAAGATGAGATCTATATCTGCCGCAATAGATAAACGGATCTCGTCTACATCATGTCATCATTCTTATTGCATTACTCCTTTTTCTCATGAACTTAATACACTAGATGCATGCTGGATAGCCGTCGATGTGTGAAGTAATAGTAGTAGATGTAGGCAGGAGTCGGTCTACTAATCTTGGACGTGATGCCTATATAATTATCATTGCCTGGATATCGTCATGATTATTTGAAGTTCTATCAATTTCCCAACAGTAATTGTTTTCCCACCGTTTGCTATTTTTCTCGAGAGAAGCCACTAGTAAAACCTACAGCCCCCAGGTCTCTTTTCATCATATTTTCCTTTGCGATCTATTTTATCTTGCATTTATTTTCAGATCTATTATACCACAAAATACAAATATACCTTGCTACAATTTATTTGTTCCGCGATCTATTTATCCTATCTATCCTCACATTATTTGCCTACTTTTAGGCGCCGTACCCGAAAGGGATTGGCAACCCCTTTAACACGTTAGGTTGTGAGCATTTGTTATTTGTGTTGTTTACGTGGTGTGAGGAGGTTCTCCTACTGGTTTGATAACCTTGGTCTCATCACTGAGGTAAATATCTACTGTCGCTATACTGTATCATCCCTTCCTCTTTGGGGAAATACCGACGTAGTTCTAGCAGACATCAAAAGGAATTTCTAGCGCTGTTGCCGGGGAGGATCTTCAACATCAACCAGGTTCCTAATCACAAATCTCATCTCCTCGCAATTTACATTATTTGCCGTTTACCTCTCATTTTCCTCTCCCCCACTTCACAAAAGTTTGCCATTTTATTCGCCCTCTTCTTCGTTTGCCTTTTTCTCGCCAAATCTCATGTTTGCTTGTGTTGCCATGTGCCTTCTATTTGCTTGCATCTTTGCTTGCTAAAAATCTATTGAGATGGATCCTCATCCACTTGGTAATCTTTTCAAGAGATCCAATTATGTTGAACCAGCTGCTAGTGATTTGAGTGCACTTGATTATCTCTATGAAGTTTTGCTTGAAATTCGTATCTGAAAATTGTGATGAAGAAATTTATGAAGTTATTCATGATAGCTCTTTGAATGAAAAGCATGATTGCAATGATTTTACTATAAATTCTATTAATGTAAATTGTGCTAATAATATGCAAAACCCCAAGCTTGGGGATGCAATTTTTGATATGTCCACTACTTATTGCAATGATCATGATTGGGGTGATTCTTCTTTTGATCTTGAAAATTTATTTAAGGCCCATGATGAATATGAGATTGAAAGCAATCTTTGCAATAATATTAAAAGTGGGTTTGCAAGAGTGTCAACTTTAGATCCCACATATTTGGAGAATGTTCAATCTTATGAGTTTGTTGGTAAAGGTGGGTTTGGAAAGGTCATGACTTTAGTTAATTTAATCGCACTATTTTGGAAGAGTGTCAACTTTGCATGCATGTAGATAATGTTGAGAATATGTTATGTGATAGATATTTTGTTGAATTTGCTTATGATCCTACATGTAATTATTATGAGAGGGAAAAATATGGTTGTAGAAATTTTCATGTTACTAAATTACCTCTCTTCATGTCGAGATTGCTACTGTCTCTTTCTTTTTCCTTGCACATGCTAGATCTTGCTTGTCTTGCTAATTTGTTTTCCTATAAAATTCCTATGCATAGGAAGTATGTTAGACTTAAATTTGTTTGCCATATGCTACATGATGCTCTCTTCGTATTTCAATTATTATCTTTTATGTGAGCATTATTGAAATATTATGCCTAGCTAGGGGTGTAAACGATAGTGCTTGTTGGGAGGCAACCCAATGAATAAATTTTATTGTTGCTTTTTTATTTCTGTTCTTGTGTGTTAGCACAATTATGCTAATGTTATGATTGTGTTTTTTTTAATTAGTGTTTGTGCCAAGCAAGGCCTTTGGGAAGACTTGGGTGAAAGTTTATTTGATCTTGCTGAAAAACAGAAACTTTTGCGCTCATGAGATTCGTGGTCATTTTTTAAAGAAGAGTGCTTTTAAGTCGATTATTTTGCAGAGGATTAATAGACAAATTCCTCATGTCCACCAATTTATTTCATAATTTTTGGAGTTACAGAAGTATTCGAAATTTTCAGATTTCTACAGACTGTTTTGTTTTTGATAGATTCTGTTTTCCTTGCGTTGTATGCTTGTTTTGATGATTCTATGGTTTTCTTTGATGAGTTTTTGCAATAGGGAAGTTGGAATACAGTAGATATAATTCAAAAACAAAATAATAATAGGTTTTCTACAGTACTTACAGTAGTGGTTTGGTTTCTTATACTAATGGATCTCACAAAGGTTTTGTTTGAGTTTTGTGTGATTGAAGTTTTCAAGTTTTGGGTTATCTTATGATGGATGAAGGAATAAGGATAAGCAAAAGGCCAAGCTTGGGAATGCCCGAGGCACCCCAAGATAATATTCAAATAAGTAGAAAGCAACTAAGCTTGGGGATGCCCCCGAGTGGCATCTCCGCTTTCTTCTAACAACCATCGGTATTTTACTTGAAACTATATTTTTATTCGTCACATGATATGAGTTTTTCTTGGAGCGTCTTGTATGATAAGAGTCTTTGCTTGTTTTGCTTTGTGTTTTAAGTGTTGAATACTTTCTGCACACACCCTTTTTAGAGAGCCAAAAATTATGTTGTGCTTGCTCCTATGCTTCACTTAAATTTTTAGAGCCATAGACTTGCTCTAGTACTTCACTTATATCTTTTTGAGCACGGTGTGCTTTGTTATTTTTGAAGAAATGCTCTCAAGCTTCACTTAGATTTATTTGGGAGTTAGTAAAATTTTAAGAAATTCTCTCTTGCTTCACTTAGATTATTTTGAGAGAAATAAAAAAATTATGCTCATGATTTTCACTTATATTTGTTTGAGCTTATCAAAAGCAACATATGAAAATAGTCCCAAAGTGATAGATATCCAAGGAGGATATTGATAACCCACAAGTGTAGGGGATAATTGTAGCCTCTTTCGATAAGTAAGAGTGTCGAACCCAACAAGGAGCTAAAGGTAGAACAAATATTCTCTCAAGTCCTATCTGCCACTGATACGACTCTACGCACGCTTAGTGTTCGCTTTACCTAGAACAAGTATGAAACTAGAAGTACTTTGTAGGTGTTGTTGGATAGGTTTGCAAGATAATAAAGAGCACATAAAAAAAGTAGGGGCTGTTTACATAAAGAAGCAATAAAGTAAATATAGCGAGTGTGGAAAAGTGGTGGTAGGAGTTGAATTGTCCTTAAGCAAATGACTACTTTACTAGACCGATAGCAAGTTTTATGTGGGAGAGGCATAAGCTAACATACTTTCTCTTCTTGGATCATATGCACTTATGATTGGACTATCAAGCATCCGCAACTACTAAAGATCATTAAGGTAAAACCCAACCATAGCATTAAAGCATCAAGTCCCCTTTATCCCATACGCCACAACCCCCTTACTCGGGTTTATGCTTCTGTCACTCAAGCAACCCACTATAAGCGAATCATGAACATATTGCAACACCCTACAGAGGGAATCCCTCACGCTTGCGCCACACGGAGGGCACAATAGGACAACAACATAACCAAAAGAAAATTTAACCAATCATAGCAATTCATCAATCACCGGTAGAACAACGAAAATCTACTCAGACATCATAGGATGGCAACACATCATTGGATAATAATATGAAGCATAAAGCACGATGTTTAAGTAGAGGGTACAACCGGTTGTGGGAGAGTGGACCGCTGGATATAGATGGGGGGAGGTGATGGAGATGTTGGTGAAGATGGCGGAGGTGTTAGTGAAGATCGCGGTGATGATGATGGCCCCCGGCAGCGTTCTGGCGCCACCGGAAGCAAGGGGGAGAGAGCCCCCCTTCTTCTTCTTCTTCCTTGACCTTCTCCCTAGATGGGAGAAGTGTTTCCCTTCTGGTCCTTGGCTCCCATGGCATGGAAGAGGCGAGATCCCCTCCGAGATTGGATCTATCTCTTTGTCTCTCTCTGTTTCTGTGTTCTCAGATTCTGCCCTGACACCGTTTCTTTTATATCCGGAGATCCGTAACACCGATTGGACTGAAACCTTCGCCCAGATATTTTTCAAAAAATTAGCTTTCTTCCAGCCAAAGAAGAGCGTCATCTGCCTTATGAGGGGACCACAAGGGTCAGAGGCGCACCCAGTATAATTGGGTGCGGGGGCCACCCTCGTGGCCACCTCGGGCACCGTCTCGCGTTGATTTTACTTCCCAAAAATCATAAATATTCCAAAAATAAGCTCCATCCGTTTTTATCCTGTTTTGAGTCCATTTGATATTGGGTTTCTGCAAAACATAAAACATGCAACAAACAGGAACTGGCACTGGGCACTGGATCAATATATTAGTCCCAACAATAGTATAAAAAGTTGCCAAAAGTATATGAAAGTTGAATAGTATTGGCATGGAACAATCAAAAATTATAGATACGACGGAGACGTATTAGCATCCCCAAGCTTAATTCCTGCTCTTCCTCGAGTAGGTAAATGATAAAAAGATAATTTTTGATGTGGAATGCTACCTAACATAATCTTGATCAAATATCTAGTCATGGCATGAATATTAAGACATGATTGATTCAAAGCAATAGTCTATCATTTGACATAAAAACAATAATACTTAGGGCATCCCAACAAACAATCATGTCTTTCAAAATATCCATGCTTCAGAACGTTATCCCTACAAAATCATAAAGTCTTTTATGCTCCCTTTTCTTAACACAAGGTACCCCTCATGCCTATCCTGATGTCAGCCAGGAAATTGTTTCATACTTTAGTATTCTCAAACTTTTTCAACTCTCACGCAATACATGAGCGTGAGGCATGGATATAGCACTATGGGTGGAATAGAATATGATGATGGAGGTTATGTGGAGAAGACAAAAGGGATAAAGTCTTACATCGACGTGGCTAATCAACGGGCTATGGAGATGCCCATCAATTGATGTCAATGCGAGGAGTAGGGATTGCCATGCAACGGATGCACTAGAGCTATAAGTGTATGAAAGCTCAAACTGAAAACTAAGTGGGTGTGCATCCAACTTGCTTGCTCATGAAGACCTAGGGCATTTGAGGAAGCCCATCGTTGGAATATACAAGCCAAGTTCAATAATCAGAATTCCCACTAGTATATGAAAGTGATAACTCAAGAGACTCTCTATATGAAGAACATGGTGCTACTCTGAAGCACAAGTGTGGTAAAAGGATAGTAATATTGCCCCTTTTTTGGATGGCTTCTTAGGCCCCCTTTTTTTATTTAGGCTTCTTTGGCCTCTCTTTTTTTATGGGGCAATGCTCTGTAATGATGATCATCACACTTTATTTACTTACAACTCAATATTACAACTCGATACTAGAACAAAGATATGACTCTATATGAATGCCTCCGGCGGTGTACCGGGATGTGCAATGATCTAGCATAGCAATGATATCAAAAAAGTGGATAGGCCATGAAAACATCATGCTAGCTATCTTACAACCATGCAAATCAATATGACAATGAATGCTCAAGTCATGTATATGATGATGATGGAAGTTGCATGGCAGTATATCTCAGAATGGCTATGGAAATGCCATGATAGGTAGGTATGGTGGCTGTTTTGAGGAAGATATAAGGAGGCTTATGTGTTATAGAGCATATTATATCACAGGGTTTGGATGCACCGGCGAAGTTTGCACCAACTCTCAAGGTGAGAAAGGGCAATGCACGGTACCGAAGAGGCTAGCAATGATGGAAGGGTGAGAGTGCGTATAATCAATGGACTCAACATTAGTCATAAAGAACTCACATAATTTTGCAAAAATTTATTAGCCATTGAAACAAAGTACTACGTGCATGCTCCTAGGGGGGAGGTTGGTACGAGTTAACCATCGCGTGCCCTCGACCTTCACGCAAAGATAAACAATCAAAATACAATGTGCGCCAATTTGGTTACTAGTTAGTAGACCACATGTGCATGCTTCGGGAATCAAAAACCTTAACACCAACATCCTTACTAAACACAACCATATACTAGTACCTCCCACATATTATCATCTCTATATCGCAAAACTATTGCGAGGAATCAAACATATCATATTCAGCGATTTACAAGTTTATGTAGGATTTTATGACTAACCATGTGAATGACCAATTCCTGTCATCTCTCTAAATAGATATAAGTGAAGCAAGAGAGTTTAGTTCTTTCTACAAAATATATGCCCACTCTCTAACAAATATAATTGAAGGAAAAGAGCATTCTACAAATGGCGGTTTTCTATGTGAAGAGAAACAAGCAATCCAAACTTCAAAAGATATAAGTGAAGCACGTGAAGCATTCTATAAAGCCATACTCAAAAAATTTAAGTGAAGTGCAATGAGCAATCTATAAATCAACCAAGGACTATCTCATACCAGCATGGTGCATAAAAGAAAAGTGAAAACTAAATGCAAAAGATGCTCCAAGACTTGCACATATCGCATGAACGAAATGAATCCGAAAACATACTGATACTTGTTGAAGAAAGAGGGGATGCCTTCCGGGGCATCCCCAAGTTTAGACGCTTGAGTCTCCTTGAATATTTACTTGGGGTGCCTTGGGCATCCCCAAGCTTGAGCTCTTGCCTCTTTTCCTTTTCCTCATATCGAGACCTTCTCGATCAAACACTTCATCCACACAAAACTTCAACAGAAAACTCGGTAAGATCCGTTAGTATAATAAAGCAAATCACTACTCTAAGTACTATTGAAAACCAATTCATATTTTGTTTTTTAATTATGTCTACTGTAATATAACTTTTCATGGCTTAATCCACTGACATAAATTGATAGTTTCATCAAAACAAGCAAACTATGCATCAAAAACAGAATCTGTCAAAAACAGAACGGTTTGTAGCAATATGAACATCCACCATACTTCTGGTACCCCAAAAAATTCTACCAAAATTAGGAAAAATAAACAATCTGTATATAAAGATAGTGCAAAAAGAATCACAACCGTTTGATTCCAGTAAAAAAAAGTAAAATCGCGCACTACAGCCAAAGTTTCTGTCCTGCACCGTATGAACCAACAAGCATTGTAAACATCCTAAAGGAAAACCTTGGCATATTATTTTTATAATACTATGGAATTGTACAAGGGGATAATTATTTTTGATGAAAAGTTTCTATAATTAAGATTCACAAAGTTTTCGTGAGCATGAACAAAGTTCAAGGAGCTCTCCGACTTCAACAATGCTTGTCTCTCTCACTTCCACTTTCCTTTTTGAAAAGTTTTGGGTTCCCCTCTTTTTTTAGACTATATAAAAGCACTCAACAGAAATAAATGACTCTCTAAAACTTCCGGGTTGTCTCCCTGGCAGCGCTTTCTTTAAAGCCATTAAGCTAGGCATATAGTGCTCAAGTAATGGATCCACCCAGATCCCAAGGTATATCAAAGCAAATTTTAATTAACAATGATTTGTAATTTAGTAGTGAGCACAAAGTAACATATATCATGCAACAAAAAAGTCTAACTCTCTTCCTATGCATTGGCATGTCATAAAAGAACAATTCATGCACACCAAGTAAAGGTCAATGCATAGTATAAGAAGTTTCTTGCAATTCTATCATATTGGAAACATAGAGAGGTGGAGATATAGTTCCTCTCTCATAATAATTGCAAGTAGGAGCAAAAAGCACATGCATATTATATCTATCAAAATCATCATGTGCAACGGTAAAATGCAACCCATCGGTATAATCCTTAATAAGCACAAACTTCTCTGATATAGTGTAGTCAAGAGAATTCAAAAGGATAATAGGACTATCATGCGTGGGTGCAATAGCAACAGTTTCATGTTTAACATAAGGAACTATAGCAAGTTCATCTCCATAAGCATAATTCATATTGGCATCTTGGCCACAAGCATCATTAAAAGGGATATTTCAAAAGAATCAACGGGATCATAACAATCATCATAGCAATCATCCTTCGGTAAGCACGAAAGGGAAATTAAACAATGTATGAGTTGAAGAGTTACTCTCATTAGAAGGTGGGCACGGGTAGCTAATCCGCTCTTCCTCCTTTTGTTCTTCCCTCTCCTCATCATCTTTTTCATCCAATGAGCTCACAGTTTCATCAATTTCTTCTTCCATAGACTCCTGCAAAATATTAGTCTCTTCTTGGACAGCGGAGAATTCCTCAATATATGGTTTAACATAGGCATTAGAAGCATAATTATCATAACAATATTCAAGTATGGCAAAATTTTCAGATTTGTAAAGAGTGGCATCATACTTTTCAATCAAAGAAGCAATTTCATAAGCACCCTTAAAAGCAACAAATTCTTCAATTTGTTGAACATCATAGTAATTATAAACACCCTTAGCGAAGATATGATTCCATTATCAATAAACTCACATTGGTAGGGAAGGTGTTTCTTAGGGTTTTCAGAACAACAAGTAACATCATATATTTCACATAAATTACAAGCATAGCATTGCAAACGATGAATTTTATCCAGTAAAAGTTTCCCCTTTTCAGATATACGGTGTCACACATAACAAGCATGCTCATCTAAAGATTTTCCCTAACTAAGTTAGTTGGGGTTTCAGCACGAGCACAAAGGGATCAAAGATGATCCAAGTAAAAAGCTTCAGGAGTGTGATAGATTTTGAGTGGTTCTTCAACCATTGGTTCAGTAGGTACAACAAAGTTTTTGGGTATTTTGCATTTCCTACCCATAACTAAATATAGAGAACAACTAAGAACAACAAATAAAAATTACCTAGTGATAAAGCAAACAAGCACACACGAGAATATTCACCCCACGCTATGACTCCTCGGCAATGGCGCCAGAAAAAGGTCTTGATAACCCACAAGTGTAGGAGATAATTGTAGCCTCTTTCGATAAGTAAGAGTGTCGAACCCAACAAGGAGCTAAAGGTAGAACAAATATTCTCTCAAGTCCTATCTGCCACTGATACGACTCTACGCACGCTTAGTGTTCGCTTTACCTAGAACAAGTATGAAACTAGAAGTACTTTGTAGGTGTTGTTGGATAGGTTTGCAAGATAATAAAGAGCACATAAATAAAAAGTAGGGGCTGTTTAGATAAAGAAGCAATAAAGTAAATATAGCGAGTGTGGAAAAGTGGTGGTAGGAGTTGTGAAATTGTCCCTAAGCAAATGACTACTTTACTAGACCGATAGCAAGTTATGTGGGAGAGGCATAAGCTAACATACTTTCTCTTCTTGGATCATATGCACTTATGATTGGAACTCTAGCAAGCATCCACAACTACTAAATATCATTAAGGTAAAACCCAACCATAGCATTAAAGCATCAAGTCCCCTTTATCCCATACGCCACAACCCCCTTACTCGGGTTTATGCTTCTGTCACTCAAACAACCCACTATAATCGAATCATGAACATATTGCAACACCCTACAGCGGGAATCCCTCACGCTTGCATGACACGGAGGGAACAATAGGAAAGCAACATAGCCACAAGCAAAATTAACCATTCATAGCAATTCATCAATCACCGGTAGGACAACGAAAATCTACTCAGACATCATAGGATGGAAACACATCATTGTATAATAATATGAAGCATAAAGCACCATGTTTAAGTAGAGGGTACAGCGGGTTCCGGGAGAGTGGCCCGCTGGATATAGATGGGGAAGGTGATGGAGATGTTGGTGAAGATAGCGGAGGTGTTGGTGAAGATCGTGGTGAAGATGATGGCCCCCAGCAGCGTTCCGGCGCCACCGGAAGCAAGGGGGAGAGAGTCCCCCTTCTTCTTCTTCCTTGACCTTCTCCCTAGATGGGAGAAGGGTTTCCCTTCTGGTCCTTGGCTCCCATGGCATGGGAGGGGCGAGAGCCCCTGCGAGATTGGATCTATCTCTCTGTCTCTCTCTATTTCTGCGTTCTCAGATTCTGCCCTGGCACCGTTTCTTTTATATCCGGAGATCCGTAACTCCGATTGGATTGAAACCTTTGCCCAGATATTTTTCCAAAAAATAGCTTTCTTTCGGCCAAAGAAGAGCGTCAACCGCCTTACGAGGGGCCCAAGAGGGTCAGGGGCGCGCCTAGTATAAGTGGGCGCGCGGGCCACCCTCGTGGCCACCTCGGGCACTGTCTCGTGTTGATTTTACTTCCCAAAAATCATAAATATTCCAAAAATAAGCTCCGTTCATTTTTATCCCATTTGGACTCCGTTTGATATTGGGTTTCTGCGAAACATAAAACATGCAACAAACAGGAACTGGCACTGGGAACTGGATCAATATGTTAGTCCCAAAAATAGTCTAAAAAGTTGCAAAAAGTATATGAAAGTTGAATAATATTGGCATGGAACAATCAAAAATTATAAATACGACGGAGACGTATCAGATATAATAAAAACTTTCATGAAGATCATTGGTCAAAATAAACTTGATTCTTAGTAATGGTTTTGAGATATGACGATATGATATGTGAGTCATGTTGACGAGTAATTGTGCTTTAGTAAGAATATTGATGTTAAGGTTTGTGATTCCCTATGCAAGCACGAAAGTCAATAGTTGTGTAATGAAATTTATATCCTGCTTATGGTTCATTACTTAGTGTTACTTATGCTTAATGCTTGGGTACGAGATTTTTCGCTTTTTGGTTGGTCGCATCTAAATCTTTTTGCCAGCCTTCATTTTGCACTAAGTATGATCACTACTTGTGCATCCAAAACCCTTTAAACCAGTTTTGCCTTATGAGTCCACTGTACCTACCTATATGCGGTATTTCCATGCTGTTCTAAGCAAATTTGCATGTGCCATCTCTAATGTTCAAAATAAATTTCTCTTTTGTGTGCTCTACTACTCACGAGGCGGTAAAGGGTAGCCAATATTTTCCATGCTAGATGTGTTATTCTCATGATGTGTGTTTATTCACTTGTCATTGCACGAGAGTACGGCAAAGGTACTAGGGATACCCAGTCCCAAAATGAATAAATGAATTTATTTTATGTTGTAAAATAATAAATTCATTGGAAAGTGTTGGTATGGAAGGCACCCGTGGATACGGCTAGCCATGGAAAGTGAAAGTTATGGTGGAAAAAGGAATAAACTTTATTTTCTATTTGGGAACCGCCTATGATGTATCTAGCATGGAAAGTGTTGGGATGCTCCAAGTCATTTTCATTGGTAGGAAAAGTATGCCTCTCAAAAATAATTTTATCTCTCAATTTAAGCTATGAGCTCTGGCACCTCTACAAATCCCTATTTCCCTCCGCGAAGGACCTTTCTTTTACTTATGCAATCTTTATTTTGAATTTGAGTCTCCATCTTCTCTTATAAAGCACCAACTAAGCGGCACTATGATAGTATTTGAGCATTGGGTGTAGCTAATATTCAAGTGTGTTTCATGAATGGACCAATGATTGAGCATCATGGGCTAGGGATAACTTGCATTAGTGTTGATATTTTGAAAGACATGGTTGCTTGTTGGTATGCTTGAGTATTGAAGTCTTCATGTCAAAACTAGACTATTACTTTGAATCATATAAAAGTCCATATGTCCATGCTATAAAGAAAAGAATGTAATGAACATGTTAGGCAGCATTCCACATAAAAAAATCTGTTTTTATCATTTACCTACTCGAGGACGAGCAGGAATTAAGCTTGGGGATGCTGATACGTCTCCAGTGTATCTATAATTTTTGATTGTTCCATGCTGTTATATTATCATTCTTGGATGTTTTACAATCATTTTAAAGTCATTTTTTGGTACTAACCTAGTTACATAGTGCCCAGTGCCAGTTGCTATTTTTTGCATGTTTTTTACATCGCATGAAATCAATATCAAATGGAGTCCAAATGCAACGCAACTCCTGGAGTATTTTTTTGGGCCAGAAGAAAGCCAATGGGCCAAGGAAGCACCTGAGGGGTTGCTCGAGGGGAGCAGCACCCACCAGGGCGTGCCAGGAGGCCCGGTCGTGCCCTGGGGGATTGTGCCCACCTCGGGTGTCCCCCAAACCGCCTCTTTGCTCTATAAATACCCAAATATTTCAGAAACCCTAGGGGAGTCGACGAAATATTGATCCAGCCGCCGCAAGGTCCAGAACCACAAAGATCCAATCTAGACACCGTCATGGAGGGGTTCACAACTTCCATTGGTGCCTCTCCTATGATGCGTGAGTAGTTCTTTGTAGACCTACTGGTCCATAGTTAGTAGCTATATGGCTTCCTCTCACTCTCTCTTGATTATCAATACAATGGTCTCTTGGAGATCCATATGATGTAAGTCTTTTTGCGGTGTGTTTGTTGGGATCCGATGAACTTTGAGTTTATGATCAGATCTATGTTTTTATCCATGAAAGTTCTTCGAGTCTTCTTTGACCTCTTATATGCATGATTGCTTATAGCCTCGTATTTCTTCTCCGAGGTTTTGTTTGGCCAACTTGATCTATTTATCTTGCTATGGGAAGTGGTGCTTTGTAGTGGGTTCGATCTTACGGTGCTTGATCCCAGTGACAGAAAGGCAACCAACACGTATGCATCGTTGCTACTAAGGATAACAAGATGAGATATATATCTGCCGCAATAGATAAATGGATCACGTCTACATCATATCATCGTTCTTATTGCATTACTCCGTTTTCTCATGAACTTAATACACTAGATGCATGCTGGATAGCGGCCGATGTGTGGAGTAATAGTAGTAGATGTAGGCAGGAGTCAGTCTACTAATCTTGGACGTGATGCCTATATAATGATCATTGCCTGGATATCGTCATGATTATTTGAAGTTCTATCAATTTCCCAACAGTAATTGTTTTCCCACCGTTTGCTATTTTTCTCGAGAGAAGCCACTAGGTCTAGTTTCATCATATTTTCCTTTGCGATCTAGTTTCTGTTGCATTTATTTTCAGATCTATTAAACCAAAAATATAAAAATACCTTGCTACAATTTATTTGTTCCGCGATCTATTTATCCTATCTACCACTTTTTACCTCATGTTATTTGCCTACTTGAGGCGCCATACCCGAAAGGGATTGACAACCCCTTTAACATGTTGGGTTGCGAGTATTCGTTATTTGTTTGCAGGTGTTGTTTACATGGTGTGAGGAGGTTCTCCTACTGGTTCGATAACCTTGGTCTCATCACTGAGGGAAATGCCTACCGTCGCTATACTGCATCATCCCTTCCTCTTTGGGGACATACCGACGTAGTTCTAGCAGACATCACTGCCCCTACTGTCACTGGGAAAGGACACCGCAAGATTGAACCCAAAGCTAAGCACTTCTCCCATTGCAAGAAAGATCAATCTAGTAGGCCAAACTAAACTGATAATTCGAAGAGACTTGCAAAGATATCAAATCATAAAGATAATAATTCAGAGAAGAACCAAATAATATTCATAGATAATCTTGATCATAAATCCACAATTCATCGGATCTCGGCAAACACACCGCAAAATAATATTACATTGAATAGATCTCCAAGAACATCGAGGAGAACATGGTATTGAGAATCAAAGAGAGAGAAGAAGCCAACTAGCTAATAACTATGGACCCGAAGGTCTGTGGTAAACTACTCACGCTTCATCGAAGAGGTAATGGTGTTGATTTAGAAGCCTTTCGTGATCAAATCCCCCTACGGCAGGACGCCAAAAAAGGCCCCTAGATGGGATCTCACGGGTACATAAGGTTGTGGTGGTGGAAAAGTGATTTCGTGACTCTCCTGGATGTATTCAGGGTATAAGAGTATATATAGGCGAAAGAACAAGATCAGGGAAGCCACGAGGGGCCCATGAGGGTGGGGGCGCCCTACCCCGTGGGCGCGACCTCCTGCCTCGTGGCTTACTCGTTGCCTCTCCGACTTCATCTCCAAGTCTTCTGGTTTGCTTTTGGTCCAAGAAAGATCATCACGAAGGTTTCATTCCGTTTGGACTCTGTTTGGTATTCCTTTTTTGCAAAACTCTAAAATAGGCAAAAAAAGAGAAACTAGCACTAGGCCATCTGTTAATAGGTTAGTCCCAAAAATAATATAAAATAGCATATAAATGCCCATTAAACATCCAAAATAGATAACATAATAGCATGGAACAATAAAAATCATAGATGCATTGGAGACGTATCAAAGCCTTACACAGGTTCCCCCACACTTCAAGTGTGCCTTTGTCCACGGGTCCGTCCTCTGAAAACTCGAAGGTTGGGTCTGGAACAGCAAGCACATAGACTCAGGTCAGGAACCTGCCTCATTCCATCACAAAGGGGCGTCCAAAAGAGGTGAGATACAAATCAGGGTTTAAAATTCAAGCAAAGCACAGGAAATAAAAGAACGAAAATGGCAATCCGTGAGCAACTGTGGAGGATTATAACTTGGGTATTGGTGACAATTTTGTAATGTAGATGATGAATGTTTAAAATTGCGAGAATGGGTGTTGGTGGACAACAGAAATTTAAGAAAATGCCATGTATGCATGACTAAATATGCCATATAGTTTCTACTAAATCTGCCATGCAGCTTCCACTGAATCTGCCATGTAATTGCTACTGAATCTGCCATCGCGTAGATTTCTGTTTTCAGTCACGCATTTTTGGGAGATAGTAAGAAAATAGTTGCCATGCATATTGTATTGTATACACACTATGTGTGAACTAAAATGAATTGATCATGTGTGAATGACAAGACAGAACAGTTGCCATCTAAGTTGTATTGTAAATGACGTGCGGTAGGTGCCACATATGCAAAACCTATGAACTACCATGCTAACCAAATACAAGTAGCACTGTAAAAATCCCAAACAACAAAAAAAATGGAACGATTACTTTTATGAACTGTGCGTGAACAACTATGTTTGTCGTGTACCAGGCATCGGAAATACCAAGTCGGGGGAACTAAGGGTGCGACAATGAAAAATAGCAAAAACAATTGCCATGTGGCAGCAACTGTAGTTGCCATGTACAATGCACTTGAGTTGCCATATACAATGCACTCCAGTTGCCATGTGATAGTAACTACATTTGCCATGTACAATGAACTAGAGTCACCATGAGAAAACATATACAAAAAACATATGTGATCAAAAGTGTTTTGGCCCTGCCAATTATAAACAACGGTTGTCATGTCAAAAAAATCAGTTGCCATGTTGTATGAACAACAACTGCCATATTAGATAAACTAAAAATGCCATCTACATGTGCGTACCATAAGATTTGCCATCACAAATCAAAAAATCAAAATCATGCGAGGGGAGAATTTTCGAAACCACATTTCAAAACAAGCGCACAAACTCATATTAAAACTGCCAATTCTACTCACATTCACAAATACATAATAGTGGCGAATATAAATGTAGTTCTTGTCACACCTAAAATAGATTCAGATCCACACTTATATTACAAAGCTTAGATGGCACATACACGCCACCAATATATACTACATGAAAGCACAAGTGCTCCCTAGGTGGTTTTGGCAATTAATGTCAACATATTTCTTGTTGGACTAACACTTTTATCTAGTATGTTTCAGATAAGTTCAACAATGGAGTGGCATGGACTAAAGGATGTGGGAACTCCTTCAAGATGCTAAGGACAAAGGATTGGCTCAAGCTTCAAGCTCAAGACTCTTCATTTTACATTTTAGTGATCCAAGATCACATTGAGTCTATAGGAAAAGCTAATACTATCAAGAAGGGATGAGGTGTTGCTTAATGAGTTTCTTGCTCCATAGTGCTTAGTGATATGCTCCAAAACCCTCAGCTACTTTCCCACTTCCACACAAATGACCTAAAGCCAAAATCGGTCACACCGATTCTTTCTATCCGGCGCCACCGAGTTTGAATGTCATAGCCACTGCCACAAACCCTAGGCAAATCGGTCTCACCGATAGGGATCTCGGTCTCACCGAGATGGGATTGTAATCTCTCTGAGTATGTCCATTACCAAAATCGGTCTCACCGAGTTTGAGCAATCGGTACTACCGAGATTACAATGCAAACTTCCTGGTTGACTCATTACCAAAATCGGTCCCACCGAGTTTGTGTAATCGGTCCAACCGAGTTTGCCTGACCAACTCTCTGCAAAGCTTATTACCAAAATCGGTGTCACCGAGTTTGTCTAATCGGTCTTACCGAGATTACGTTATGCCCTAACCCTAACAGAATCGGTCTTATCGAGTTGCATTTCAGTCCCACCGAAAATCCTAACGGTCACTAGGTTTACTAAATCGGTCCGACCGAGTCTGTTGAATCGGTCCGGCCGAGTCTGTTGAATCGGTCCCACCGAGTTTGGTAGATTGTGTGTAACGGTTAGATTTTGTGTGGAGGCTATATATACCCCTCCACCTCCTCTTCATTCGTGGAGAGAGCCATCAGACTGAACCTACACTTCCAGCATACATTTTCTGAGAGAGAACTACCTACTCATGTGTTGAGGCCAAGATATTCCATTCCTACCATATGAATCTTGATCTCTAGCCTTCCCCAAGTTGCTTTCCACTCAAATCTTATTTCCACCAGATCCAAAACCTATGAGAGAGAGTTGAGTGTTGGGGAGACTATCATTTGAAGCACAAGAGCAAGGAGTTCATCCTCAACGCACCATTTGTTACTTCTTGGAGAGTGGTGTCTCCTAGATTGGCTAGGTGTCACTTGGGAGCCTCCGACAAGATTGTGGAGTTGAACCAAGGAGTTTGTAAGGGCAATGAGATCGCCTACTTCGTGAAGATCTACCGCTAGTGAGGCAAGTCCTTCGTGGGCGACGGCCATGGTGGGTTAGAAAAGGTTGCTTCTTCGTGGACCCTTCGTGGGTGGAGCCCTTCGTGGACTCGCGCAACCGTTACCCTTCGTGGGTTGAAGTCTCCATCAACGTGGATGTACGATAGCACCACCTATCGAAACCACGCCAAAAACATCCGTGTCTCCAATTGTGTTTGAATCCTCCAAAATCCTTCCCTTTACATTCTTGCAAGTTGCATGCTTTAATTTCCGCTGCTCATATGCTCTTGCATGCTTGCTTGATATGTATTGTGAATGTTAAACTTGTTCCTAAACTCCACTTAAACTTAAAGTATCTTAAAAGTTGCAAATTTGGTACTTAGTGTCTAATCACCCCCCCCTCTAGACACCTCTTCTCAAGGTCCTACACTACAGCTACGGGGAAATGAAGTCATAATTAACCTAGCACATGGGCATAGTTCTGACGAGCGAGGTGATACCTTACATTCATCAGACACAGAATGTAAGGTAGGCGTGTGTATGGAGCACCACATGATCACTTATACTTCTTGTTCACAGTTTTGAAAGCTCCCTCTATGAATTCTTGTGCTGAAGCACGCGTATTGAAATCTTCATTCATCAACCAGTTCCATGTATGGATTTTGCGGAACTTGACGACCGTTGCATCTGTCATCACAGGGACCCGTCGACCTTCCCACTTTACAAGGTATTGCAACATGTGAAACCCGCAGTCATGCCTAGATCAAAACAAAAATAGGTGAACAGATGCCAACAGGAACATGATAAACTTTGAGGAGTAGATGACAAAGGACAAAATTAAGGTAGAAAAAAGAGATAAAAATATGGTAATTACCCGTTTCCTTGCTTATTAGTCGCGACGTACTCGATTGGAAAATGACTGATCTGGACTTTCGACTTTTCGTAATGATGGTTCCAGGTCTCTTTCAGGTTGCGGATGAAGAATTCGGCATGAGTAGTAAGGCTTTTGTCATCTCCTGAATGGACTGAATCAAGCACCTCGAAACATTGGTTCTTCAGATCTAGGCAAATGGCGTAGTGGTGGCCACACTTGTCATTTGGTTATCTGGTGCAAGCAGCTAGAACATGGGGAACATGACCTGCAAGTAAAATAAGAAAAGAAAAATAAGAAGAGTTGACATGAAAAAAGATTGATGTACTTCCAAAAATATGATATGTACTAATGTTTCCATTTTCAATAATGGATATATGAAAAGTAAGCATCAAATGGCCAAGAGGACACATGAAAAAATTACTCTGTTGCCATGTCTAAACATCAGAAGTTGCCATACATGTTTAAATAAAGTTTCCCCAATATTTTCAGATAAGTTGCCGCATGAGTTCCAATAAATTAGACTTCCTTACCATGGCAACTGTTGCCACGGGAAAAACAATTGCCATGAAAAGTATGTAACCCACATATCAAATATAACTATCGACAAACATAGAACGGAACAAAATAGACACATCTACGGTGGGAAGAAAAACTCACATATTTTTTCAGTGTGAGCTTGTAGTCACCATGCGCGACAAAATGTGTCCTCACGATGCGATGGTGGAACTCACCATCCCATATTTTCTGGGTCACAGAGTAGTGCATGACCGTCTTATCGGGGCTAATGTCCACATGCCTGTTGATGTAGTCAATCCCACACGCAACTACATTCTGCGACATTTTACTAGTAGGCCTCATAGACTCAGCTTGATCACCAAGGTCGACGTATGTCACATCGCATTGTATTACCTTGGTTCTGTCCAAACATTAGCTGTATGAAAATGATATAACATGGAAGAATCATGTCTACTAAAAAAATAAAAAATAAAAGGAAACAACACATGGCAAAAGGGGCAAAACAAAAAATATCGGGAAAAAAGCAAGTAATGGGTTATGTGGTGTGGACATTACTTTTTCAGCTCCTTCATGTGTTTGCTATTCGACCTCACATATCGGAAACGCTTGACAATATCATAGAGAAGGTTCTGCTCCTTTGTGGAGTTAACATCAGGCTCATAGTCCTCCACTGGTGGTGCATGAACTACCCTCGTCTGCCTCACAGAACCAGAGGTTGCACTCATGATGATATCCTCAGATACTAGCTCAGCAGGCGCATCAGAACTTGATTGGCTCTGAGTCCGCGATGACCTCCTGCTTAATGCTTCCTGCTCAATCCTACAGTAGGCTTCCTCGAGGGAAGACGAAATCTCCTTAGGGGTGGCTGAAAAGAAACGAACACTACAAGAAATACGTCAACTTACGACCATCACTATTGGTCACTGAATGGTCATTGTTTTCCATTTGCGACCTTTTTTGACCAAAAACAGATGGTCAAAAGCTGGCTGTCATAAACTGAAATTTATGACCTTCTTTGGGATAAGGTCGTGGAAGGCAATGACCAAAACAAAAGGTCGTTGAACCAATGACCTTTTGTTTTGGTTGTTGGTTGTTTGCCCAGGCCACGTTGGATCCGACGTGGCAATCTGACGTGGAAAAATTGCAACTAATTGAAAAGGTCGTTGATAAGATTCAGCCTGGTCCAATTTGGTGTTTTACATGGGCCAAGCCCAACAATTCATCCTTTTTATATATTTTTCCCATCAATTTTTGGTTGACTTCATGGGCCAAGCCCTACAATTCGGCCTTTTTATTTTCTTGGCCTGGGCCATTTTGCATTCCGTTTCATTCAGCCTTTTGTTCTTTATTTTCATAAATGCACAATATTCCAGTCCACTATTGTTTGGGCCATAGCCTTTTCAGACCCAAAATATTACTTGGTCCAGTAGAACATGTTCGGTCTTTTTCATTCACATATTTCAATTTTACACATTTTAACAGAAACCAATAAATAATTCTCAATTAAATTATTAAATACAGAATCATTCACTCAAATATTCACAACATCACATGCATGTTTGCATGTCCAACAACATATACACAAGCACCAAAAAATGGTGGCAAACTAGCAACATCAACTAAAACTGCGGTGCGCATCTCGGGGCTTCTTTGATCTTCTATCACAACACCAACATCCTCGACAACATTAGATCCTGATGTACATAAACTATTAGTGAGATACATTGCGAGTTAAATTATTGCCAATAAAAAATATTGAGACAATTATGCATACATGCCCAAATGCTTCAGTTCATTAAACACTAAGCAAGGCATAGCAAAAATTCCAACAACTTGACTACAACACGTTAATATGTTGTTCTACACTTCCACTACAACATTCAAGCTCATGTTAGGCACCAACAATACTAACCTACAGGTACCAGCATGGTATATTGGTACAAGTGCGTGTCATGCAATGAACGTCACTGTAACACATTCACCTGAAGAAAAGTACTATACTATTCTACTACCACGACCATCCATTCAATTGATAGTATCTAACAATACTAGTAAGCCCACATGGACTAACATCACAAGGCAGGAGAGAATAAAGGGAATCAAGACCTGATGATGATAGTGTTGATGATGATCTGATTGGAATTATCAAGCAGAGCAAAACAGCAGCGTGACCATCAAGTCATAGCCCTGAAGAAAGAAAGAACCAATAGGGTCAGCTACTTATTTATTCAGAGTTGAGAGTTGAACAATCATCAGAAAACTAAAGATACTACTCAGCCAACTAAATAACACATGATTCAGTCACACGGTATAATTCTGACTATAATATAACAAGAGAACTAAAGATACTACATACTTAGAACTCAACTAATAAGTGAAAATGATCCAATCTGATGCAAACAACTGATTTTATTTGTTGATGTTACAAAAGGAAATGTATAAAACAAACTGCAGCAAACAAGCTTTGATTTGCTGCTCCAAATAGAGGACCCTGGGATTGGGGTGCTGATCACATAAGTAAATAAACAGTAGTACATCTGCAAAACCTTAAATATGGCATCAACTTCTCATATCACAAAGGTAAATGAACAATAGTATATGTCTGAATTTATAGCATCACACATGAGGTCTAAATTTATACTTTGTTCCTTTAGTAGCAAGAGTTGGTTCATGTCTAGCTTGTATTGCAGATAACTAGTACATTTTTCACACAAAAAATAGGTCCAGCCGATGACTACACAGCAGCAACTACTGCAGACATTGGTTGGAGAAATGTTCATCTTTTTATTCTTTGTAAAAGAAATTTTGAGTTAAGTAGTAGCACTAGTTACTGACTACACGCGTATATGCACAAAGAATCTAGAGCAGCACCAAATCCGCGGTAACCAGTTCATAGGCATGAAATAGAACTAGAGCATGGACCAGTAGATCAACAGGAGGAGATAGATTAGACCAAATCCACATAAACACATCCATACACATACCAGGATAACTGGATAGTGGCCAATTGGTTAGATCAGGAGCAACAATACATATTTCCCTGAGCCTAAAATTACCATAGTGTGTAAATCATGCCACTGGTCAGAGCACAACACCACAATCACAAGTCCAAGGCAACCAGATGATTAGCAGTCGCTCGACTAATCGACTATACTGGAGTAGTGATTACCAAGTTATCCGTCGCATCTTGCTGTTGGCAACATCATACAAGAACCAAAGCGTCATCATCCACCTCGCCCTTGAGGTCAAGCAGCTCGAAGATGAGGCTCCACGTCGTGTGCACAACTACAAATTAACGCATGCATATGGATCAGTACAGGAACGCCCCAACCAAAAGAGGAATGGGTGGATCAGAGTAAGCAGGAGCAGGTGGAGGATGTGTGCGGGGAGGGGGGATGTCAGTATCTAGAACCGGACGAAGAAGGTGGAAGATGGCTGCGTAAGAATCCTCTCGGTGCTGCCGCCCCCTAGTGTCCTGGCTCGTGAGTGTCGAGAAGACGGGGTCATGGGCGGCGGCGGCGTCCAACTCGAGTGCCTTGGTCACGGCCGCCGTCGACCGAGCGAGTGCAGATCCGGGGCCTCACGTGGTCACAGCCAGATGTGACCCTTGTCGTGGACGTGGCCGACAGCCGCGAGTGAGGGAGTCCTAGATTAGGGGGTATCCGGACAGCCGGACTATATACTTTGGCCGGACTATTGGACTATGAAGATACAAGACTCAAGACTTTGTCCCGTGTCCGGATGGGACTCTCCTTTACATGGAAGACAAGCTTGGCGATTCGGATGTTAGATCTCCTTCTTTGTAACCGACTTTGTGTAACCCTAGCCCCCTCAGGTGTCTATATAAACCGGAGGGTTTAGTCCATAGGACAAGAACAATCAGAATCATAGGACAGCTCCTAGGGTTTAGCCTCTACGATCTCGTGGTAGATCAACTCTTGTAATACTCATATCATCAAGATCAATCAAGCAGGAAGTAGGGTATTATCTCCATCGAGAGGGCCCGAACCTGGTTAAAACGTTGTGTCCCCTGCCTCCTGTTACCATTAGCCTTAGACGCACAGTTCGGGACCCCCTACCCGAGATCCGCTGGTTTTGACACCGACATTGGTGCTTTCATTGAGAGTTCCTCTGTGTCGTCGCAGCAAGGCTCGATGGCTCCTTCAATCATCAACAACAACACGATCCAGGGTGAGATTTTTCTCCCCGGACAGATCTTCGTGTTCGACGGCTTTGCACCGCGGGCCAATTCGCTTGGCCATCTGGAGCAGCTCGAAAACTACGCCCCTGGCCATCAGGTCAGGTTCGGAAACTTGAACTACACGGCCGATATCCACGGAGATTTGATCTTCAACGGATTCAGGCCTACGCCAGGAGCGCGGAACAGTCACGACGAGCATGGCTTAGATCTGCTGGCAGACAACATTCGGGATATCGCACCTGTAGTAGCTCCAGACCTAAATCCGGGGCAGATCGCGTCGTCCGAGGACGGGTGGATGGACGCCGCCCCGGAGGCCGCATACTCATTGGCGGTAGAGCCGAACACAGACTCTACCTCTAAGGAAGTCTGTGACACCGGACCCCCGGACTTGTGTCCGGCTGTAGGTTCCAGACCGTGCACACCCGGGCCCATCGAATCCGATTGGGCTCCGGTAATGGAGTTCACCGCTGCGGATATCTTTCAGCACTCGCCCTTCGGCGACATGCTGAATTCATTAAGGTATCTCTCTTTGTCAAGAGACTCTTGGCCGAACTATGTCCGGCCCGAGTGGGAAGCAGGCGACGAGGAAATTCGTTACCCACCCACCACCCACTTCATTGCCACTATCGATGATTTGACCGACGTGCTTGACTTCGACTCCGAAGACATCGACGGTGTGGACGATGATGCAGGAGAAGAACAGGAACCACCGCCCACAGGGCACGGGACAGCCACCTCCTCGTATGATATATATATGGTGGACACCCCCAAAGAAACCAATGGCGACAAGGCAACAGAGGATAACCCCTTACGGAAGAAATCAAAGCATGGGCATCATCGGTGCCGCTCTGAGCCCCGCCACAGCAATACCGGCACAGGAGACGAAAACAATCCGGATGGTGCCGAAAATGAATACAATCCCGATCAGCCCGCCTTCGAGCAGGCCAAACAAGAAGACGGGCTTATTAGCCCAGATGAACAGGCGACGGACAGATACTCAGAGGAGGACAACCACATGCCTCCCTCCAAAGACGAGGTGAGCCTCGACGACGATGAATTCGGCGTGCCTGAGCATCCCGTAGAGCAGGTTCACTTCAAGCGACAGCTTATGGCCACTGCAAGAAGCCTGAAAAAGAAGCAGCAGGAGCTCCAAGCTGACCAAGATCTGCTCACAGACAGATGGACTGAGGTCCTGGAAGCCTAGGAATACAGACTCGACCGCCCCACCAAAGGGTACCCAAAGCACAAGTTGCTACCTCAACTTGAGGAGGAGGTCCTAAAGCCCACACCCCGACGCCAATACATCACGGTCCGGGGCAATACGCAGGAAATGCGAGACAACATCCATAAACCTCGATGCAACAAACATAAGCATCACAAAAATAACAATCATGCCCAAGACACTGCAGTCGATGCCGGATCCCGCGGCTCCCAGTACGGTCAGCGGAAAGAGAACAATTCAGGCCCATCCGGCCCGGGTAGCACACTCGACCACCCATGTCAAATTCATGGTACCCCCGGAACGACAACTAATCATACCAATAGAGAATGCCGGATCTTCAAAACAAACCGAACGGTCGCATGCCGGAAACAATAAGAAGGGGTCTCAAAGCTATGAAGACAACGAGGAGCCCAGACCATCAAACATTATGAGGCAAAAGAAAATTCTCCGCAAACCAACAAGGTGAACGTGATAAACCCCACCCACATCCCCAAATGGGAACGAATGTGTACTCCTCGGGACGCCGACTCAACAATACAAGTCACCCCATGGTACAAAAATACGGCTGATCATCTCCGATCACACAGACCGTCCAGCCAATTTCAACAATGGCAATTCAGTTGCACTTATCCTCGACCCAATAGTTGGTGGGTTCCACCTCACACGAGCCCCTACTGGCATAAACAGCAGCCCAAACTTGCTGCACTAGGACACAGTGCACCAGATAGGTATTGATCGCTCGAGGATCAAACCCACTAAAAACATCTTCTCAAGATGTCGTACCATGTGTAAAGGTCAATTTTACAGGCCCACCACCCTGGAGGTTGTCTTCGGATCACCAAAAAATCACCATGCCGAAGAATAAGTCTTCGACATTGTCCGCTTATATAGTAACTACTACGTACTGCCGGGACGAACCGCGTTGGCTCGATTCAACGCGGTACCACACCATGCCAAGCCCACGTGACATAGTCACAATTATGGGCAAGGCCGAACTCCACCCCGACACTGGAAAGTTTACCACCGTTGAGGTAGCGAGTTGTGCCTTTCTATCGAACCTCGATTCAACAGCCAACCCCTCGGACACCAACAAAGGAGTCCGAGCTACTTTACGGAATGATAGCCCGGCTAGACCAGGCTCCAATCAAGCACTCCGGCATAAGCTGGAGAGGGCCCCACGGTTCAACCACCCTATGACACACAAATGTCTCTAAGCATTTTCTTTACAGGCTCACTTTTGCGCAGAACAGGACTGGCGACATGATATCAGCTTGGATGCACAAAGAGGGAATACACAAATATTCCCCAAGAAGACAATCCGGATACACTTCGGATCCGCACACAGCTTCCTCCCGCCCGGTCGCGACAGGTCCGCCAGCATACCTCCTTTTATAGCATAAACCGTACTCGTACGCATAGTCGTGTCACTCCACTACAACATGTAGAGTTATATGACACTTACCGACCGTCATTCCTCATTGACGCCTTTTTCATCATAATGGCACCCACGCATAGTGCCATGCCCCACTATGCTAGGGGCTTCATTGTACCCATAATATGGCAACAAAGTCCGACCACCTTATCGGTCGCTCGGCACCCCGAACTTATAGCACTATATCCATCAGCTCTGAATCATGTCTTGGGTCATTAGTTGGGTTTGCCCGGCTCCCATGTTTTGGTACCTTACATTCCGCTCCATCGGCTAAGGTAGCGCTGGAAGAACTACTGCGATTGTCTCCCGATTCTTCTGGACGAGCACCTCAGTAGAGAAAGCCAAAAACTGACTGTCATGATACGGCGAGAGCTGGTCAGCTGTTCGAGAGGTTGTAAAATCTTTAAGGATTTATTCTGCATAATGGCATAACAAATGAAGAGTGCGACGGATCGGTCTTCCGATCAGGCGCTGTTAGAGCCCCTCGTACGGTCTTCCAAACACCAGGGGATGCGCCTACCATACTCAAATTCCTATGGCTAAGTGAGAGTGATAAAGCCCCATAGTCTGATTGCCTGGTTCGCTGTGATGAACACCTCCTTCAAGGAGCCTAAAATGGGATACAGAGTGTTCAGGTATGTCCCAAACACCCCCGTACTTTCTACATGGGGGCAGTGTTGGGGGAACGTAGCAGAAATTCAAAATTTTTCCTACGAATCACCAAGATCTATCTATGGAGAGACCAGCAACGAGTAGAAAGAGAGTGCATCTACATACCCTTGTAGATCGCTAAGCGGAAGCGTTCAAGTGAACGGGGTTGATGGAGTCGTACTCGTCGTGATTCAGATCACCGATGATCCTAGTGCCGAACGGACGGCACCTCCGCGTTCAACACACGTACAGCTCGACGATGTCTCCCACGCCTTGATCCAGCAAGGAGAGAGGGAGAGGTTGAGGAAGACTCCATCCAGCAGCAGCACAACGGCGTGGTGGTGATGGAGGAGCGTGGCAATCCTGCAGGGCTTCGCCAAGCACCTACGGGAGAGGAGATGTGTCACGGGAGGGAGAGGGAGGCAACCAAAGGCCTTAGGTATGGATGCCCTCCCTCCCCTCCACTATATATAGGGGCAGGGGAGAGGGGGGAGGCGCAGCCTTGCCCCTCCTCCAAGGAAGGGGTGCGGCTAAGGAGGGGGAGGAGTCCATCCTCCCCAAGGCACCTCGGAGGTGCCTTCCCCCTTTAGGACTCTCCCCTTTTTCCTATATCTTGGCGCATGGGCCTCTAGGGGCTGGTGCCCTTGGCCCATGTAGGCCAAGGCGCACCCCCTACAGCCCATGTGGCCCCCCGGGCAGGTGGCCCCACCCGGTGGGCCCCCGGGACCCTTCCGGTGGTCCCGGTACAATACCGATGACCCCGAAACTTGTCCCGATGGCCGAAACAGGACTTCCTATATATAAATCTTTACCTCCGGACCATTCCGGAACTCCTCGTGACGTCCGGGATCTCATCCGGGACTCCGAACAACATTCGGTAACCACATACAAGCTTCCTTTATAACCCTAGCGTCATCGAACCTTAAGTGTGTAGACCCTACGGGTTCGGGAGACATGCAGACATGACCGAGATGTTCTCCGGTCAATAACCAACAGCGGGATCTGGATACCCATGTTGGCTCCCACATGTTCCACGATGATCTCATCGGATGAACCACGATGTCAAGGACTCAATCGATCCCGTATACAATTCCCTTTGTCTAGCGGTATGGTACTTGCCCGAGATTCGATCGTCGGTATACCGATACCTTGTTCAATCTCGTTACCGGCAAGTCTCTTTACTCGTTCCGTAACACATCATCCCGTGATCAACCCCTTGGTCACATTGTGCACATTATGATGATGTCCTACCGAGTGGGCCCAGAGATACCTCTCCGTTTACACGGAGTGACAAATCCCAATCTCGATTCGTGCCAACCCAACAGACACTTTCAGAGATACCCGTAGTGTACCTTTATAGCCACCCAGTTACGTTGTGACGTTTGGCACACCCAAAGCACTCCTACGGTATCCGGGAGTTGCACAATCTCATGGTCTAAGGAAATGATACTTGACATTAGAAAAGCTTTAGCATACGAACTACATGATCTTGTGCTAGGCTTAGGATTGGGTCTTGTCCATCACATCATTCTCCTAATGATGTGATCCCGTTATCAACGACATCCAATGTCCATGGTCAGGAAACCGTAACCATCTATTGATTAACGAGCTAGTCAACTAGAGGCTTACTAGGGACATGGTGTTGTCTATGTATCCACACATGTATCTGAGTTTCCTATCAATACAATTCTAGCATGGATAATAAACGATTATCATGAACAAGGAAATATAATAATAATCAATTTATTATTGCCTCTAGGGCATATTTCCAACAGTCTCCCACTTGCACTAGAGTCAATAATCTAGTTCACATCGATATGTGATTAACACTCAAGGTCACATCCCCATGTGACTAACACCCAAAGAGTTTACTAGAGTCAATAATCTAGTTCACATTTACCATGTGATTAACACTCGATGAGTTCTGGGTTTGATCATGTTATGCTTGTGAGAGAGGTTATAGTCAACGGGTCTGAACCTTTCAGATCCGTGTGTGCTTTACAAATCTCTATGTCATCTCCTAGATGCAGCTACCACGTTCTATTTGGAGCTATTCCAAATAACTGTTCTACTTGGAGCTATTCTAAATTGTTGCTCCATTATACGTATCCGGTATCTCTACTCAGAGCTATCCGGATAGGTGTTAAGCTTGCATCGACGTAACCCTTTACGACGAACTCTTTTACCACCTCCATAATTGAGAAAATTCCTTAGTCCACTAGTTACTAAGGATAACTTTGACCGCTGTCCTGTGATCCATTCTTGGATCACTCTTGTACCCCTTGACTGACTCATGGTAAAGCACACTTCAGGTGCGGTACACAGCATAGCATACTGTAGAGCCTATGTCTTAAGCATAGGGGACGACCTTCGTTCCTTTCTCTCTATTCTGCCATGGTCGAGCTTTAAGTCTTAACTTCATACCTTACAACTCAGGCAAGAACTCCTTCTTTGACTGATCCATCTTGAACACCTTCAAGATCACGTCAAGGCATGTGCTCATTTGAAAGTACTATTAAGCGTTTTGATCTATCCTTATAGATCTTGATGCTCAATGTTCAAGTAGCTTAATCCAGGTTTTCCATTGAAAACACTTTCCAAATAACCCTATATGCTTTCCAGAAATTCTACGTCATTTCTGATCATTAATATGTCAACAACATATACTCATCAGAAATTCTATAGTGCTCCCACTCACTTCTTTGGAAATACAAGTTTCTCATAAACTTTGTATACACCCAAAATCTTTGATCATCATCAAAGCATACATTCCAACTCCGAGATGCTCACTCCAGTCCTCAGAAGGATTGCTGGAGCTTTGCATACTTATTAGCATATTTCAGGATAGACAAAACCTTCCGGTTGTATCACATACAACCTTTCCTCAAGAATCGTCGAGGAAACAATGTTTTGACATCCTATCTGCAAGATTTCATAAATAATGCAGTAATTGCTAATATAATTCCAACAGACTCTTAGCATCGCTACGAGTGAGAAAGTCTCATCGTAGTCAACTCCTTGAACTTGTCGAAAAACATCTTAACGACAAGTCGAGCTTTCTCAATGGTGACACTTACCATCATTGTCTGTCTTCCTTTCAAAATCCATATGTACCTAACAGCCTTACGACCATCAAGTAGTTCTTCCAAAGTCTACACTTTGTTTTCATACATGGATCCTCTCTCGGATTTTATGGCCTTCTAGCCATTTATCGGAATCCGGGCCCACCATCGCTTCTCCATAGCTCGTAGGTTCATTGTTGTCTAGCAACATGACTTCCAAGACAGGATTACGTACCACTCTGAAGTAGTACGCATCCTTGTCATCCCACGAGGTTTGGTAGTGACTCGATCCGAAGTTTCATGATCACTATCATAAGCTTCCACTTCAGTTGGTGTACGTGCCACAGGAACAACTTCCTGTGCCCTGCTACACACTTGTTGAAGTGACGGTTCAATAACCTCATCAAGTCTCCACCATCCTCCCACTCAACTTTTCGAGAGAAACCTTTCCTCGAGAAAGGACCCGATTCAAGAAACAATCCCTATTGCTTTCGGATCTGAATTAGGAGGTATACTCAACTATTTTGGGTGTCCTATGAAGATGCATTTATCCGCTTTGGTTCAAGCTTATCAGCCTGAAACCTTTCCACATAAGCATCGCAGCCCCAAACTTCTAAGAAATGACAGCTTAGGTTTCTCTAAACCATAATTCATACGGTGTCATCTTAACGGAATTACGTGGTGCCCTATTTAAAGTGAATGTGGTTGTCTCTAATGCCTAACCCATAAACTATAGTGGTACTTCGATAAGAGACATCATGGTATGCATCATATCCAATAGGGTGCAGTTATGATGTTCGGACACACCATCACACTATGGTGTTCCAGGCGGTATTAATTGCGAAACAATTTCCACAATGTCTTAATTCTGTGCCAAACTCGTGATTCAGATATTCATCTCTATGATCATATCATAGATCTTTTATCCTCTTGTCACGACGATCTTTCAACTTCACACTGAAATTACTTGAACCTTTCAATAATTCAGACTCGTGATTCATCAAGTAAATATACTCAACATCTACTCGAATCATCTGTGAAGTAAGAACATAACGATATTCACTGCATGCCTCAGCACTCATTGGACTGCACACATCAAAATGTGTTACTTCCAACAAGTTGCTATCTTGTTCCATCTTACTGAAAACGAGGCTTTTCAGTCATCTTGCCCATGTGGTATGATTTGCATGTCCCAAGTGATTCAAAATCAAGTGAGTCAAAACGGTCCATTTGCATGGAGTTTCTTCATGCATATACACCAATAGACATGGTTCGCATGTCTCAAACTTTTCAAAAACGAGTGAGCCCAAAGATCCATCAATATGGAGCTTCTTCATGCGTTTTATACCGATATGACTTACGTGGCAGTGCCACAAGTAGGTGGTACTATCATTACTATCTTTTGGCATGAACATGTGTATCACTACGATCGAGATTTAATAAACCATTCATTTTAGGTGTAAGACCATTGAAGGTATTATTCAAATAAACAGAGTAACCATTATTCTCCTTAAATGAATAACCGTATTGCGATAGACGTAATCCAATCATGTCTATGCTCAACGCAAACACCAAATAACAATTATTTAGGTTTAACACCAATCTCTTTGGTAGAGGGAGCGTGCGATGCTTGATCATATCAAGCTTGGAAAAACTTCCAACACATATCGTCAGCTCACCTTTAGCTAGTCTCCGTTTATTCCGTAGCCTTTTGTTTCGAGTTACTAACACTTAGCAACCGAACCGGTATCTAATACCCTGGTGCTACTAGGAGTACTAGCAAAGTACACATTAACACAATGTATATCCAATATACTTCTATCGACCTTGCCAGCCTTCTTATCTACCAAGTATCTAGGGTAATTCTGCTCTAGTGGTTGTTCCCCTTATTACAGAAGCACTTAGTCTCGGGTTTGGGTTTTACCTTGGGTTTCTTCACTAGAGCAGCAGCTGATTTGCCGTTTCATGAAGTATCCCTTCTTGCCCTTGCCCTTCTTGAAACTAGTGGTTTCACCAACCATCAACAATTGATGCTCCTTCTTGATTTCTACTTTCGCGGTGTCAAACATCGCGAATACCTCAAGGATCATCATATCTATCCCTGATATGTTATAGTTCATCACGAAGCTCTAACAGCTTGGTGGCAATGACTTTGGAGAACCATCACTGTCTTATCTGGAAGATCAACTCCCACTCGATTCAAATGATTGTTGTACTCAGACAATCTGAGCACAAGCTCAACAATTGAGCTTTTCTCCTTAGTTTGCAGGTTAAGAAAGTCATCGGAGGTCTTATACCTCTTGACATGGGCACGAGCCTGAAATCCCAATTTCAGCCCTCGAAACATCTCATATGTTCCGCGACGTTTCGAAAACGTCTTTGGTGCCTCTACTCTAAACCATTTAACTGAACTATCACGTAGTTATCAAAACGTGTATGTTCGATGTTCGAAACATCCACAAACGACGTTTGGGGTTCAGCACACTGAGCGGTGCATTAAGGACATAAGCTTTCTACTGTCCGCATAATCTCTACTGTCAACTTTCAACTATATTTTCTCTAGGAACATATCTAAACAGTAGAACTATAGCGTGAGCTACGACATAATTTGCAAAAACCTTTTGACTATGTTCAGGATAATTAAGTTCATCTTATGAACTCCCACTCAGATAGACATCCCTCTAGTCATCTAAGTGATTACATGATCCGAGTCAAACTAGGCCGTGTCCGATCATCACGTGAGACGGACTAGTCATCATCGGTGAACATCTTCATGTTGATCGTATCTTCTATACGACTCATGTTCGACCTTTCGGTCTCCGTGTTCCGAGGCCATGTCTGTACATGCTAGGCTCGTCAAGTTAACCCTAAGTGTTTCGCGTGTGTTCCGAGGCCATGTCTGTACATGCTAGGCTCGTCAACACCCGTTGTATTTGAACGTCTGAATAAAACACCCGATCATCACGTGATGTTTTGAAACAGCGAACTGTCGCAACGGTGCACAGTTAGGGGAGAACACTTCTTGAAATTGTTGTAAGGGATCATCTTATTTACTACCGTCGTTCTAAGCAAATAAGATGTATAAACATGATAAACATCACATGCAATCAAATAGTGACATGATATGGCCATCATCACTTTGCTCCTTTTGATCTCCATCTTCGGGGCTCCATGATCATCATCGTCACCGGCATGACACCATGATCTCCATCATCATGATCTCCATCATCGTGTCTTCATGAAGTTGCCTCGCCAACTATTACTTCTACTACTATGGCTAACGGTTAGCAATAAAGTAAAGTAATTACATGACGTTTAAGTTGACACGCAGGTCACAAATAAATAAAGACAACTCCTATGGCTCCTGCCGGTTGTCATACTCATCGACATGCAAGTCGTGATTCCTATTACAAGAACATGATCAATCTCATACATCACATATATCATTCATCACATCCTTTTTGGCCATATCACATCACATAGCATACCCTGCAAAAACAAGTTAGACGTCCTCTAATTGTTGTTTGCATGTTTTACGTGGCTGCTATGGGTTTCTAGCAAGAACGTTTCTTACCTACGCATGAACCACAACGTGATATGCCAATTGCTATTTACCCTTCATAAGGACCCTTTTCATCGAATCCGATCCGACTAAAGTGGGAGAGACAGACACCCGCCAGCCACCTTATGCAACTAGTGCATGTTTGTCGGTGGAACCGGTCTCACGTAAGCGTACGTGTAAGGTTGGTCCGGGCCGCTTCATCCCACGATGCCGCCGAATCAAGATAAGACTAGTAACGGCAAGCATATTGAACAATATCGACGCCCACAACTACTTTGTGTTCTACTCGTGCAAAGAATCTACGCAATAGACCTAGCTCATGATGCCACTGTTGGGGAACGTAGCAGAAATTCAAAATTTTCCTACGAATCACCAAGATCTATCTATGGAGAGACCAGCAACGAGTAGAAAGGAGAGTGCATCTACATACCCTTGTAGATCGCTAAGCGGAAGCGTTCAAGTGAACGGGGTTGATGGAGTCGTACTCGTCGTGATTCAGATCACCGATGATCCTAGTGCCGAACGGACGGCACCTCCGCGTTCAACACACGTACAGCTCGACGATGTCTCCCACGCCTTGATCCAGCAAGGAGAGAGGGAGAGGTTGAGGAAGACTCCATCCAGCAGCAGCACAACGGCGTGGTGGTGATGGAGGAGCGTGGCAATCCTGCAGGGCTTCGCCAAGCACCTACGGGAGAGGAGGAGGTGTCACGGGAGGGAGGGAGGCGCCAAGGGCTCAGGTATGGATGCCCTCCCTCCCCTCCACTATATATAGGGGCAGGGGAGAGGGGGGAGGCGCAGCCTTGCCCCCTCCTCCAAGGAAGGGGTGCGGCTAAGGAGGGGGAGGAGTCCATCCTCCCCAAGGCACCTCGGAGGTGCCTTCCCCCTTTAGGACTCTCCCCTTTTTCCTTTATCTTGGCGCATGGGCCTCTAGGGGCTGGTGCCCTTGGCCCATGTAGGCCAAGGCGCACCCCCTACAGCCCATGTGGCCCCCCGGGGCAGGTGGCCCCACCCGGTGGGCCCCCGGGACCCTTCCGGTGGTCCCGGTACAATACCGATGACCCCGAAACTTGTCCCGATGGCCGAAACAGGACTTCCTATATATAAATCTTTACCTCCGGACCATTCCGGAACTCCTCGTGACGTCCGGGATCTCATCCGGGACTCCGAACAACATTCGGTAACCACATACAAGCTTCCTTTATAACCCTAGCGTCATCGAACCTTAAGTGTGTAGACCCTACGGGTTCGGGAGACATGCAGACATGACCGAGATGTTCTCCGGTCAATAACCAACAGCGGGATCTGGATACCCATGTTGGCTCCCACATGTTCCACGATGATCTCATCGGATGAACCACGATGTCAAGGACTCAATCGATCCCGTATACAATTCCCTTTGTCTAGCGGTATGGTACTTGCCCGAGATTCGATCGTCGGTATACCGATACCTTGTTCAATCTCGTTACCGGCAAGTCTCTTTACTCGTTCCGTAACACATCATCCCGTGATCAACCCCTTGGTCACATTGTGCACATTATGATGATGTCCTACCGAGTGGGCCCAGAGATACCTCTCCGTTTACACGGAGTGACAAATCCCAATCTCGATTCGTGCCAACCCAACAGACACTTTCAGAGATACCCGTAGTGTACCTTTATAGCCACCCAGTTACGTTGTGACGTTTGGCACACCCAAAGCACTCCTACGGTATCCGGGAGTTGCACAATCTCATGGTCTAAGGAAATGATACTTGACATTAGAAAAGCTTTAGCATACGAACTACATGATCTTGTGCTAGGCTTAGGATTGGGTCTTGTCCATCACATCATTCTCCTAATGATGTGATCCCGTTATCAATGACATCCAATGTCCATGGTCAGGAAACCGTAACCATCTATTGATTAACGAGCTAGTCAACTAGAGGCTTACTAGGGACATGGTGTTGTCTATGTATCCACACATGTATCTGAGTTTCCTATCAATACAATTCTAGCATGGATAATAAACGATTATCATGAACAAGGAAATATAATAATAATCAATTTATTATTGCCTCTAGGGCATATTTCCAACAGGCAGAAGCCGACGACTGGCCAACTCTCAGGATTCATATATATCAAATAGCCGCACAGGAAGAAAAACTTACATATAACAGGCAATAAATAATAGAAGTGCCAGTATTCCGCATTACAAAGGACAGCATGACTGTCTTCAGGGAAATATAATGTCGTTAGTACATTGTTCCGCCACAAGGCGGGCTCCTTTCAGGACACGATCATAATATAATTCGAGCTTGCGGTGCTCCTTACCCTTCGGAGGTCCCTCAGTCATCAGCTTTTCAGCATCAAGCTTCCCCCAGTGCACTTTCGCATAGACAAATGCCATTCGTGCACCCTCTATACAGACCGACCGCTTAATGACTTCGAGCCGAGGGCAAGCACCAACAATCCGCTTCACGAGCCTGAAGTAACTGCTTGGAATTGGCTCAGTGGGCCACAGCCGGACAACTAAGTCCTTCATGGCTAGTTCGGTCGCCTGGTGCTGTTCGATCAGCTGCTTCAGCTGATCAACAAATGGCACCAGATAATTTGGCGCCAAATACTGTGACCAGAAATGCTTTTCCACAGCCTTCTTCTCCTCAGCCCGGTAGAATTGAGCAGCATCAGATATGCTGCATGGCAGGTCCGCAAACGCGCATGGAGAAATAAAAATTCAATTTGTCACTTTGAATTTCTCCTGTTGCTGCATAAAAATTGCTTTAAAAAAAGCCTTACCAGCCGCAATCCTCCTCGCCTCCTGAAGATCCTTCAGAGCACCTCGGGCTTCCTCCCGAACATCATTTGTGGCTTGGAGAGCTTTGGCAAGTTCGGATTCTTTCCTTGCTAGACTCTGCTCCGAAGTCTCGCTTTTCTTCATGGCCTCCTGGAGCTCTCGTTTAGCTTCAGTGACCCTGGCCTCGTGCCTCTTGCGAAGAGCCTGCTCCGCGGCGGCCTTCTTGTCGGCTTCGGCCACAACTTTTTTTAGCGCCTCAATTTCGGCATTTGCTCCTAGAGCACACAATACAAATAATTTCATCAGGCACAACTACTGATTTGTGCTAAACTTATCAAGGTTTCGACATACCTTGCTTGTCCTCCAACTGCTTCTTCACTCGGCCAAGTTCTTCTTCAGCCCACTCCAGACTCTACTTTAGTCCGGACACTTCCGCAGTATGAGAGGCGGTCGTCGCTACAGACGCCTGTTTATAAACGAAGAGATATATGTCATTAGATGAGTCTCCTGCGAAGAAAATATTTGATCCCCTGTTCGGCTCTCTCTTTCACCGGACAGTGCATCAGGGGCTACTATCCATACTATGAAAATCTTCAAAGGTTCCTAAAACATACCTCAAAGCCTTTTATAAGGCTGATGCATGATTCATTCAGTCTGCTCTCAGCGGACCGAATCTTTTCAATCACCGCACCCATAAGGGCGCGATGTTCATCGACGATGGAAGCACTCTTTACCACTATCGATAAGCTGTCCTGCAGCTCTGGTTGGACAGAGGTTGCTGGCGGAGTGGGCTTGCCTCCTTTCGTCAAGGGGGGCTACCTGCCTGATCCTGGAGCCTCAAAGGTCTCCGGGACCGTGTCCGGCTGCGGGTCGAATCCAAGATCGCCCCCGCCGTCGACGCTCATGGGAACCGTTCCTCCCGTGTATCCGGCCCCAGAGGTGTGCCCTCCCTGATCTAGGTCCTGCTGGGACGTCACCTCGGTGTCACGCTCAGGCTTTGGGGAAGGAGCCTACAGAGGTGTCTCGCTCTCCAGGGCATCTGAGCTCAGCGAATCCTCCGATGAGGACTGTTCGGCACGAGACCTCGCTGGGCTGCACAAAGTATGGTGCAAGTTAAAATATTACACCTTAGTAATCCTGGGCACATGAGCGTGTTCGGATTTCGTGTACTCACGATTTTACCAGGGGCTAGGCCCTAGGATCCCACTATGGGCTGCTACTGGTAGCCACGGTGGATGCCTCTGGAAGGGGATTTCTTCCCCTCTTTGGTGATTCGGCCTCCAAGGATGAGGAGGCCGTCCTTTTCTTCCCCCCCCCATGGAGGACTCGTCTTCTTCCTCCTCCTCTTCATCTTCGGAGGAAGGATGGGCGTTGGAGTCTTCAGCTTTTGTGATCGAAGCATCACGGCGACGGAGGCCGCTCCGGGTCTCCTTGGCCTCCTTTAAGGCCTCTTTCTTCGATGCCTTGTAAGGCGCTGGGATCAGCATCTTCGTCAGAAGTGGTCCTGCCGGTTCTTCTGGCAGCGGGGCCGGACAATGTATCCGCCCTGCCTTCTTCGTCCACTCCTGGGGTAATTGTGGAAAGCATGATAAAGCGTCTCCCTCGGGATATGCCAGCTAAACATGGATGGACAGATCATAGTGATAACTTACCGGACTGGCGGGCGGGACAGATGATACCCACGGTCCTCAGCGGAGTCCGGCCATGGTTTTTCGGACTTGAAGAGCACCTTCCAGATATCCTTATGTGAGGAGCCGTAGAGACCCCGCAGGGTCTGGTGCTCGGCCGGGTCGTATTCCCACAAATTACAGGTCCGGTGTTGGTAAAGAAGAACCTGGCGAACTAACATCACCTGGACTACATTGACGAGTTTGACGTCCTTGTTTACCATGCCCTTGATGCGCGTCTGGAGCAACGACAGCTCATCGGACGAGGACCAGTTCAGGCCCTTCTTGGGCCAGGATGTGAGCTGCAGGGGGGCTCCAGATCTGAATTCGGGAGCAGCAACCCACTTTTTGCCGCGCGGCTCAGTGATGTAGAACCACTGCTACTGCCACTCCTTGACGGAATCATTGAAGGTGCCTGTCGGCCATGTGACCTTGGGCATCTTGCTCACCATGGCGCCTCCGCACTCGGCGTGCTCGCTGTTCACCACCTAGGGCTTCATATTGAAGATCTTCAGCCATAAGACGAAGTGTGGCGAAATTCGGAGAAAGGCCTCACACGCGACGATAAATGTCAAGATGTTAAGGAAAGAATTAGGGGACATATCATGAAAATCAATCCTGTAATAATACATGATTCCGCGAACAAATGGGTGAAGGGGAAACCCGAGCCCGCGGATGAAATGAAGAAGAAACACAACCCTCTCATGAGGTTCTCGATTAGGGACAATCTGTCCCGCCGTCGGAAGACGGTGGCCGATTTTCTTGGCCAAGTACTCGGCCTCTCGAAGATTTTTGATATCCTTCTCCTGGACGGTAGAGGCCATCCACTTGCCTCCTGCTCCGGATCCGGACATCTTCGGAGAACCTCTTTTTGGTGGAGAAGATGAGTGCTTGGGCGCTAGGGCTCGAGCGAAAGGGAATGGACGAGCGGAAGGAAAAGGCGTGGGTAAAGAGGAAGAGGCCTTATCTCTTTATAGAGGCAATAAAAACTTTTGCGCCTCCCTACTTGCCTGATGGAACCTGCTCATTCCCCACTCGCCGTGATTGGCGGTACGGTTGGGCTACCCGCACCCGTATTGATGAAAGTCCCGTGATAAGGGGGGCACGATCTCTACTTCCACAAGACGTGCCCTGGAAACCGCCTCGCAATATGCGCAGCAGCTGGTTGAGAAACAATTCGGGTAAGGACCGGACCACAATGTGATATCGGGTTGTGAAAAATATATCAGCGGATTCGGTTCATGGAATATTGTTCTCTCTACGGTGGTATGTGAAAATCGTCTTGCAGAGCCGGACACAATTTAAGTGTTCGAGATTTACTTTGGAGTATTCGGAGATGGAACCCGCCTTGCAATGCCGAAGACAATCTGCGCGCCGGACTCATCGTCATTGAAGCCTGGTTCAGGGGCTACTGAGGGAGTCCTGGATTAGGGGGTATCCGAACAGCCGGACTATATACTTTGGCCGGACTGTTGGACTATGAAGATACAAGACTCAAGACTTCGTCCCGTGTCCGGATGGGACTCTCCTTTACGTGGAAGACAAGCTTGGCGATTCGGATGTTAGATCTCCCTCTTTGTAACCGACTTTGTGTAACCCAAGCCCCCTCCGGTGTCTATATAAACCGGAGGGTTTAGTCCATAGGACAAGAACAATCAGAATCATAGGCTAGCTCCTAGGGTTTAGCCTCTATTATCTCGTGGTAGATCAACTCTTGTAATACTCATATCATCAAGATCAATCAAGCAGGAAGTAGGGTATTACCTCCATCGAGAGGGCCCGAACCTGGGTAAAACATCGTGTCCCCTGCCTCCTGTTACCATTAGCCTTAGACGCACAGTTCGGGACCCCCTACCCGAGATCTGCCGGTTTTGACACCAACAGCAAGGACGAGCCAGATGCGGCTCGTCATGGATCTGGGAGGGCCTTTGCATCACCTGCTCAATCCGGGAGCGCCCGTGGTGCGTGCACCTGCGTGAGGAGGGAATACACAGCACATAAGGTAGAGGAAGGGAAGCCGAGGGAAGAAGAGCAAATCGACAGATTGCCTTACCTATACGAGCAATAGAAGCACACGCGGATGGCGTCGTCGGCTGAGCGGAAGCAGACGTGGGGACGCAGCCAACTCACCATGGAGATGGAGCGCCAGGTCCAACCCATGGGCAGATTTAGAAGACGACGCCATGGAGGAGATGAGCTCCAGGTCCAGCCCCTGGGCGGATCTGGGAGCCACTGCCATGGAGATGGAGCTCCAGGTCCATGCCCTTGGCGGACATCGGAGTCGCCGCCTGACCTGCTTGCCTGACCTGCTCACATGTACGGTACAGGGCGGTGGCCGGGGAAGGATCGACGATGGTGGGGGTGAGAGGAGGAGGAGGAGAGGCGTCGCGAGCGAGCACTAGGCAATGAGGAGCAGGCGCACGGGCGCGAACGGCGGGAGCAGGTGGTCATGCACGAAGGTGAGGAGGAGCGGCTGGAGGTGGGAGGGGAGGGGAGGTGACAGCGGGATCGGCCGCTGTAGGTGGCGGCGGTGGTCCAACGGGGGGAGAGGGGAGAGGGGTTAGGGTTTGGGCTGCGGGTCATGGGGGAGGAGTGGTGTGCGGGGGAGAGGGGGAGGGGGGAGGAGTGGTGTGTGGTGGGTGAGTGGTGTGCGGTGGGCGAGTGGTGGCATTCGGCCACTCACAGGTGGGCCCGCAAGGAATTAGGCCCACATGTTAGTGTCCTCAACGGCATGTGGTGTAGGTGAGGGGAGCTGCTTCCGGGTGGGTGTGGGTGGGAAGAGGGTGAGGGGTGTGAGCTGTTGGATCTGGCAGTATCCGACAGTCTCTAATGCTTGATCCGTGTGACATGCCCATAGACCAATCAGAATGAAGTGCAGGCTTTGATGACGTTATGACCATCTAAAATGGTCGTAATCAATTTTCCATTTTTCGAGTGCCCAAAATGAGTTTTTTTATGAAGGACCTACCGTATTATTTGTTGCAAAATTGGACCAAATCATTTTTATAAAATATTAGGCCATATTAAATGTATAACTGACCAAATGGTTGGGGGTCAAAAGATTTTATCCACCTATCGTGAAAAAGACAAGTGTCTCTTGATTCAGTTGGAAGTGGGTCAAATTTGAACTGCGGCTGCCTCACAGTTTGCTCTTTATTTTTTCCCAAAATTATTTCTAGGTACATAAGTATCTATTTAATCAGAGAAACACAAAAATATTCCAAGATTCAACCTGTAGCTAGGAACGGTCATGCCCGCGGTTTTGATCGCATTTTGAAACGGGCATGAAAAATTCAAAAAATATCAAAAAATTGGAAAACCTCTTCATTGTGTCATTATATGTGACCAAGTTGCCAGAAAAAAATAAAAAATTTGTAATATGGTAATTATTTAAAAAAGTGTTCTAAAAAATGAGCTATCATGTTTGAAGATTCATGGCTTCCAAGCCAAATGATCAATCTTATGGCCACATTCATGATATAGTTTGTTCAAATGACCTCATATCGTGCACAAGGGTGCATCTTGGAATGGCAAACAATGTTGCCTAAGGAACTTATCATTTTCTTTGGACAAAAAAATCATTTTCCATTTTTTCGAGTGCCCAAAATGAGTTTTTTTGTGAAGGACCTACCATATATTTGTTGCAAAATTGGACCAGATCAATTTTCTTAAATATTAGGCCGTATATAATGTACAATTGACCAAATGGTTGGGTGTCAAAAGTTTTGATCCACCTCTTGTGAAAAAGACAAATTTCCGCCGATTTAGTTGGAAGCGGGTCAAATTTGAACTGCAGTTGCCTTATAGTTTGCTCTTTATTTTTTCCAAAAATAATTTCTAGGTACATAAGTATCTATTTAATCATAGAAAAATCAAAAGTTTTCCAAGATTCAACCACTAGCTAGGAACGGTCATGCCTGCGGTTTTGTCCGCATTTTGAAATGGGCATAAAAAATTCAAAAAAAAATCAAAAAATTGGAAACCTTCTCATTGTGTCATTATTCGTGACCAAGTTGCCAGAAAAATAATAAACTTGAAATGCAGTAATTATTTTAAAAAAGTGTTCTCAGAAGTGAGCTACCATGTGTGAAGATTCATGGCTTCCAAGCCAAATGATCAATCTTATGGCCACATTCAATGGCATATTTTGTTCAAATGAGCTCATATCATGCACAAGCATGCATCTTGGAATGGCAAATAATGTCGCCTAAGGAAGTTTTCATTTTCTTTGGAAGAAAAATTCATTTTCCATTTTTTCGAATGCCCAAAATGAGTTTTTTATTGAAGGACCTACCATATATTTGTTGCAAAATTGGACCAAATCAATTTTATAAAATATTTGGCCATATATAATGTACAATTGACCAAATGGTTGGGTGTCAAAAGTTTTGATCCACCTCTCGTGAAAAAGACAAATTTCGGCCAATTTAGTTGGAAGCGGGTCAAATTTGAACTGCAGCTACCTTATCGTTTGCTCTTTATTTTTTCAAAAAATCATTTCTAGGTACATAAGTATCTACTTAATCGAAGAAAAACCAAAAGTTTTCCAAGATTCAACCACTAGCTAGGAACGGTCATGCCCGCGGTTTTGACCGCATTATTAAACGGGCATAAAAAATTCAAATAAAATCAAAAAATTGGAAAACCTCCGCATTGTGTCATTATACGTGACAAAGTTTCCAGAAAAAATAATAAACTTGTAATACGGTAATTATTTAAAAAAGTGTCCTCAGAAATGAGCTATCATGTTTCAAGATTCATGGCTTCCAACCCAAATGATCAATCTTATGGCCACGTTCGTGACATAGTTTGTTCAAATGACCTCATATCATGCACAAGGGTGCATCTTGGAATGGCAAACAATGTTGCTAAGGAAGTTTTCATTTTCTTTGGACGAAAAATTCATTTTCCTTTTTTTCGAGTGCCCAAAATGAGTTTTTTTGTGGAGGACCTACCATATATTTTTTTGCAAAATTGGACCTAATCAACTTTATAAAATATTAGGCCATACATAATGTAAAATATACCAAATGGTTGGCTGTCAAAAGTTTTGATCCACCTCTCGTTAAAAAGACAAATTCCGCCGATTTAATTGCAAGAGGGTCAAATTTGAACTACAACTACCTTATAGTTTGCTCTTTATTTTTTCCAAAAATCATTTCTAGGTACATAAGTATCTATGTAATCAGAGAAAAACCAAAAGTTTTCCAAGATTCAACCACTAGCTAGGAATGGTCATGCGTGTGGTTTTGACCGCATTTTGAAACGGGCATGAAAAATTCAAAAAAAAAATTGGAAAACCTCCGCATTGTGTAATTATATGTGACCAAGTTGCCATAAAAATAATAAACTTGTAATACGGTAATTATTTTAAAAAAGTGTTCTCGAAAATGAGCTATCATGTGTGAAGAGTCATGGCTTCCAAGCCAAATGATCAATCTTATAGCCACATTCATGACATTGTTTTTTCAAATGACCTCATATCGTGCACAAGGGTGCATCTTGGAATGGAAAGCAATGTTTCTAAGGAATTTTTCATTTTTCTTTGGACAAAAAATCATTTTCCATTTTTTTGAGTGCCCAAAATGAGTTTTTTTGTGAAGGACCTACCATATATTTGTTGCAAAATTGGACTAAATCAGTTTTCTAAAATATTAGGCCATATATAATGTACAATTGACCAAATGGTTGGGTGTCAAAATATTTGATCCACCTCTCATGAAAAAGACAAATTTCGGCTGATTCAGTTGCAAGCGGGTCAAATTTGAACTGCAGCTACCTTATAGTTTGCTCTTTATTTTTTCCAAAAATCATTTCTAGGTACATAAGTATCTATTTAATCAGAGAAAAACCAAAAGTTTTCCAAGATTCAACCACTAGCTTGGAATGGTCATGCCCGTGGTTTTGACCGCATTTTGAAACGGGCATGAAAAATTCAAAAAAAAAATGGAAAACCTCCGCATTGTGTAATTATATGTGACCAAGTTGCCATAAAAATAATAAACTTGTAATATGGTAATTATTTTAAAAAAGTGTTCTCGGAAATGAGCTATCATGTGTGAAGAGTCATGGCTTCCAAGCCAAATGATCAATCTTATAGCCACATTCATGACATTGTTTTTTCAAATGACCTCATATCGTGCACAACGGTGCATCTTGGAATGGCAAGCAATGTTGTCTAAGGAATTTTTCATTTTTCTTTGGACAAAAAATCATTTTCAATTTTTTTTGAGTGCCCAAAATGAGTTTTTTTTGTGAAGGACCTACCATATATTTGTTGCAAAATTGGACCAAATCAGTTTTCTAAAATATTAGGCCATATATAATGTACAATTGACCAAATGGTTGGGTGTCAAATTTTTGATCCACCTCTCATGAAAAAGACAAATTTCGGCCGATTCAGTTGGATGCAGGTCAAATTTGAACTACAGCTGCCTTATAGTTTGCTCTTTATTTTTTCCAAAAATCATTTCTAGGTACATAAGTATCTACTTAACCAAAGAAACACCAAAACTTTTTCAAGATCCAACCGCTAGCTAGGAACGGTCATTCCCGCCGTTTTTGACCGCATTTTGAAACGGGCATAAAAAATTCAAAAAAATTCAAAAAATTGGATAACCTCCGCATTGTGTCATTATATGTGACCAATTTGCCATAAAAAATAATAAACTTTTAATACGGTAATTATTTTAAAAAAGTGTTCTCAGAAATGAGCTATCATGTGTGAAAATTCATGGCTTTCAAACCAAATTATCAATCTTATGGCCACATTCATGGCATAGTTTGTTCAAATGATCTAATATTGTGCACAAGGGTGCATATTGGAATGGAAAACAATGTTGCCTAAGGAAGTTTTCATTTTCTTTGGACGAAAAATAGATTTTACATTTTTTGAGTGCCAAAAATGAGTTTTTTGTGTGAAGGACCTACCGTATATTGGTTGCAAAGTTGGATCAAATCAATTTTATAAAATATTAGGTCATATTTAATGCACAATTGACAAAACTGTTGGGTGTAAAAAAATTTGATCCACCTCTCGTGAAAAAGAAAAAAAATCGCTGATTCAATAGAAAATGGGTCAAATTTGAACTGCAGCTGCCTTATTGTTTTCTCTTTATTTTTCCCAAAATCATTTCTAGTTACATAAGTATCTTTTTAATCAGAAATACATAGTTTGGTGGTGATACATCGAGGTTTGGACGGTGGCCGAGGGCCCCAACTCTAGAGCGTGTAAACTCGCATGCCCACCGCGTGGTCACGGCGTGATCGTGGCGTTGCCATGTGTTCTGGGGGGCCTAGGCATGTGTAGTGGGTTGGGAACTCCCCAGGTAGGTGCTAGGAAGAAAATTACAACATAAGATTCTCATGAGGAGATCGAACTATGCTCAAACATGAATTAGCAGCCAAGTGTTTGATTAGCGGTACGGGAAATGCACATGGCCAATGGGCGTTAGTTTTGGCTGAGGATGATCATATACTAAGAAGAATGTCTTCACAAATTTTCAGCTCAAAAGGAGGATCCTAGGTGGTACTTGCTTTGCAAAGTACCACACTGGACAAAAATATGAATGTTGAAGCTGGGCTCAAAATAATGAATGGGCTGAGCTGAAATGTGGCGGAGGATGGTTATTTGGGCATAGGAAAGCACTGTAGAAAATTGATACCATTTGGACATGTCAAAGTGGTACTTCGCTCACAATGCTCTTCTCTGGACAGAAACTTGGGAAAATTAGCGAGAGAAATTGGATAAATGAAATGAGCTCAAATTTGATGTAGGTAAGTTACATAGGTATGGTCATGCCCTGGTAAATTTTCAGATCATTTGGGTAAGCCTAGCTAGTACTTACTTCACAAAGCTTTTCTCGAGATAGAAACTTTGGAATTTTTTTGAGAAACAATTACCAAGAAAATGGAGCTGAATATTATCATGTGGCAATGATTTGGGTATGGAAGAGTACCCAAAAAGTTTGAGGGTAATAGGAGGGGTCTAGATAACACCTGCTTTGCAATGTGCCAATTTGGCCATAAAATATAAATTGAACTTGGGCTCACATAGATGATTTGACTGAGGTACAATTTGGAGGAGGGTGATAATTTGGGCATATGAAGGAAATGTATAAATTTCTTGTCATTTGGATATATAAAAATGGTACTTCCTTCACAATGCTTTTAGGTGGACAGAAACTTTGGAAATTTGCCGAGGAAGATTTACTGGGCAAATGGAGCTGAATTTTGTCATGAGGCAATGGTTTGGATAGGAAAGTGTGCCCAAAATTTTTGAGGGCAATCAAAAATATATAAATAGCACTTCCTTCACAAAGTGTTGTTCTGAACAGAATAGGAAAATGAATATCGTTTAATTATCTTTGAACTAGGAAAGGAAGGATTTTTACATATTTGACGAAGATATGACCCAAAGAATTTATGAGATTTTTTTTGGGAATTTTGGGAATGACATAAATATAGGTTGCTTCACAACCTAGGGCAAAAATTGACACATGGACATGACACATAGGCAAAACTGGTGAGGTGGTATCTAGTCGTAGCAATCCACCACAATTTACAAGGTTATGACCATCTATATTGGTCGTCATCAGCTAGAAATAAGGCACGGACTAGTGTTGTCTGCTTTATGACCATTTTGTGTAAAGAAATTATGACCTTTTTGACCAAAATGGTTGATATAGTTTAGGGTTTCAAGCCCCCCGAACAGCTTTTGACCAATTGGTCTCAAATGGTCGTAGATTTATGACCAATTCTTCTAGGGTCACTAACAGAAGGTCACAAGTTGACACATTTCTTGTAGTGGAATAAGAAAATTGGACACAACAAGCTATTGTGCAAAAAGTTCAAACTGAGAACTGAAGTGTTGATAGAAAAGTTTAAATATTGAATGTCAGTTGATAAAAAAAAGTTTGCCATGTATAATGCACTACTGTTGCCATGTGGCGGCAACTGCAGTTTCCATGTACAATGCACTTCAGTTGACATGTACAATGCACTTCAGTTGCCATATGACAGCAACTTCAGTTGCCATGTGACAGCAACTTCATTTGCCATGTGGCAGCAACTATAGTTGCCATGTGATAGTAACTACAAAAAAGACATGTGATCAGCCATGTAATAGCAACTACATTTGCCATGTAACAGCAACTACAAAAACATATGTGATCTGCCATGTGGCAGCAACTGTAGTTGCCATGTGACAGTAACTACATTTGTCCTGTGACAGTAACTACATTTGCCATGTAACAGCAACTACATTTTCCATGTAACACCAACTACAAAAAACATATGTGATCTACCATGTGGCAGCAACTACAGTTGCCATGTGACAGTAACTACATTTGTCATGTGACAGTAACTACATTTGCCATGTGCCAGCAACTACATTTGCCATGTAACAGCAACTACGAAAAAGATAGGTGATCAAGAGTGCAGTCCATAAGATTTGCCATCACAAATTCAAAAACCAAAGCTTGTGACATAGATCAGAAAAAAACTAGAACAATTGAGAAACAAAATAAGAGTTTACCTTGCACTAAAGGCTTTGCAAACTTCACGACCTTCCTGCCATCGGCCATGGCTGCGCCATCATCGAGACCATCCCTGTCGGGAAAGCAAATGCAACAGGCATAGGACGGGGACCGGTTCATCCTGAGTGCGATCAATCCCAAGGCTGCAGCTAGGTGGGATGAAAGCCATGGGGTGCCTCTCCTACTGATCAGCCGGGTTGCCAACAAACTGTTTAGCAGAATCTAGAGGTGAAAGATCAACAAACATGTCAATCTCGTCTGTTGCAGAATCAACACACTTATTAGTAGGGCGGGGCATGCTGTCAGTGATCTCAATCACAGCCTTCTTGCCTATCTTCTTGTTTGGGCTGTACGGGACAACGATGTTGACAGGGAGCTTAGAAGTGCGCAAATTTAAAATCGTGTTCTCCACAGCAGTAAAGGACGCCGCCTGCTCTGAATGTCCACCTCCTTCAGTGGTACACTGCTTACCACCTGCATCTGTTGTAATGTGGACTTCCATCTTCTCAGCTGCATTGCTTTTGGAAGGTGGGAAAAGTCTGGAAGCAGGCACAAAACTAGAGTCACCTCTGTTGCTCTTAAGTACCTCTGGTGCATTGGATACCTGTGCAGGATTCTTGCAGGGGGCTACGCCTAGGTGGCAGGCCAGCTTGCACAACAGTTGCAGTAGCAGCCTGTGCGCCAGCAGCATATGCAACTGTTGTGCGGTGAGAGTCCTTTGTGGATGTCTTGTCACAGTGAAATGTGGCCGCAGCCCCTTCCTTCATGGCCGCATAGGTGCCACCGAATGCACGCTTGGAATCAGTGTCAGTTGCGTAGGAATCTTCCTTGTTTATGTTGAGTTCGGGAGCGTCCACTTCAGCACTTGTTGATCGGGTGTCATGGGTCACAACAACATCTCTCATTGCCACCAGGGTAGGAATTATCTCAGCAGTCTTGGCAGACACTGACTTGTCGCTCCCAGATGTACGGATGCTTGAGATTGTAGTCTGCACATCTACAACCGGCGGAGAAGGGTGGTCGCTTGCATCAGAACTAGTGGCAACAGTCGACGGTGCAGCTGCAGATTTGTCAACCGGCAGCTCATGAATATTTGCATTATCGAATGTCAACAACTTGGAGTGAATGCGTTCATGTGGGTATTTAGTGGTGCGATTGGTAGAGCGTGTAGTAGTCTTCTTCACCCTACAAAAACAATGTCGAACAATAAGATAGCCATTCAAGAAAGCACATGAAGAGATAAACTGTGAGCGGCAGGAACATGTAATTGCCATGGAAGTTATCATAGAATGACATGCATGATCTGTCGCTTGTTCTACTACTACCCCAGCCGTGACGGGTATGGTAGGCCACCCCAGGTTACCAACGGAGATCACGAGATGGACCCGGCATTGTTGCATCTGGTGCGCTATGTAAGTGCACTAGAGGGACTATTCGATCAAATCACCCTCGATCTGATCGCAGCTCGTGGAGAACTGATCCGCCGAGCCCCGGCAAGAGGAGAGGACGAGCCTGACGCTGACAACCTAGTTGTGCTGTTCGGACAACCAATCGAGTCTTTCAGGTCTGCCCCAACCATCGACCAAAATACTCTGATGTCCCCCGAAGTACTTCGTCGCCTTTTGGGAACACGCTCCAACGGGATTGTGGCCAATAACACCCAGGGTGGTCATCATCACTACCCCGACCCTACAACCCCTCAACCCCCTCCAGCAAATCCCAACAGTGAAACCCGTGGAGAGGCCTCGACGTCCACAAGGCACGCCCACCTAGATATTAATGGGGTAGACTAGAGTCGCTCGAGTAGTACCGGGTCTTAGTATGACCACGCCCCGTAATTATGTGATCCTGTATCGCCATGATTAAATGTTGTCTGCTTGTGCGCCCCTATTTTAAATAGTAGCCATGCATAAGTATGTTGGTGTGCGGTTGCATTTTTAATTTTGAGCGTGGTTGCCAAAAACCAACCCCGACGACTCGAGTTTGTGATATGAGTGAACACTTTGGTTTCAGCTAACAACAGTAATATTTTCAGAACGACCCTTAGCAAATCTCGAGGACGAGATTTTTCTTAAGTGGGGTAGTGTTGTGACACCCCAAAATTTTGACCTTGTTTTGTTAATTAAAATTTTGCCAAGAAACTTAAACTTTTATTTTTTTGGATTTTCTTTTGATTTCAGAACTATTCTTTTCTCTGTTATTATGGAGTTTTTACCCCAACTGAAAACTTTCCAAATGTTTTGTTGGACTTTTATACCCTCTCAAGAAAAGCTTTTCTTTTTATCAGAGGAATTAATTATGTAATTATTCTTCCTGATATTTATTTCTCTAAAAATGGTTTCCCATGGTTTTAGGGTCCTATTTGAACTACAACCATTTGATAAATTTATTTACAATTCCAACCAAAATTTGGAGATGTCATGTGATGTTTTTAAATCACTTTTATGCAAAAATATCTTCTATTCATTGGAGATTTTGAGCTCTACACCAAATTTTCAAATCTGGTCCAGTTGGTCATTTTGCACTACAACCTATTAAAATTTTTCTTTAAAGCTTCCACCAAAATTATGGGATGATGGTAGTAGTATATTATTCAACTTTATGCAAAAACCCAGTGATGTTCTTTGAAAAATTTGAGTAAATCAACCTCATCTTCATTCTGGTTCAGCTTGGTGCTTTGTACTGCAACCACATTTTAACTTGCCCTTTTAGCCATGATTCTTTTTCCTACTTATAGACCACCCTGCCAAACCCTTAAGTCCAGGAGAGTGGACCCATTGGAGGATTTTAAGTGCAAGCAATAAGGCCTTTTTATTTCTATTCAAAACTGAAGATTTGCAAAACTTGCACTATCAAGTTTCTGGTTTTGCCCAAATGACCTTGCCACCCTCACCTACATCTAAAGAGACCCCAAACTGGAGTTTTTGGCCACCCCAAGAGTTGCCTAGATGCCCTTGGCAATTTGTCAAGCACCTGGTGTGCATGGCCAGTTTTGGCATAGTTTTTAGTTTGCACATTGAACCTGCTTGTTTTGCCAAACCAGGTTGTCTAGTAGCCTTATGACTGTCTCTGACCTAGGTCTGTTGATTTGCAGTGGCATTCAAGCAAGTTTGGTCGCTCTGGCATTTCGTCAAACGATTGCCGTGCGTGCATGGAGCGCGGCCAGAGCGCGCGTTTTGCACGTGTCGCGCCCGAGCCGCCGTGCCCCTGGTCTGTTCCCCGAGCTTATCCTAACCCTCTGCCGCTCGCAGCGTAGGGCCAAGCCTCGACCTGTACACCCTCACGAGCATTGCAGCCCGTTGCCACGTCTCCGGCAAGCCAGAATCTAGCCGCCATCGCCGCCTGCTGTGGTCGGTGCCGTACGGGCCACCTGGTGCGTCCCCGAGTACCCCCGCCCTCCGTGCTCATCCACAACCCCGTCGCCTACCTCTGCAAGCTCTGCCAGCCAGCCCCCACCTCCCCTGCTCTGCAATAGTGCCGCCGCCGTTGTGCTTATCCTCGGGCAGCCGACGAACCGACCTCTGGCGCCTATAAAACAAAACTCCCTCGCTCTGTCAGCCTTAGGTAGCACCGTGTCTTCTGACCGATCCCGCGCACCAAATTGAACCGCAGAGGCCATCTCCTTCACCTCCGGCCGAGATGCTCACCGCCGCCCTTCTGTTCATTCCGACACCACCAGAGCCCCTCCCTCTGCCCTATCACCACCATTACCTCCATCACGACCCTGAGGATCCTTTCCAGCATCCAATTTTGCCCGGGAGTCGAGGTGTTCAAAGCCCCATTCCCTCCCGAAGCTTCCCCTCCGCCATGGAGGAAGGTGCTCTCACCTACAAGCTCCCCCGCGCTCCTAACCACTGCAGATAGATGTGGTGCCTTCCCCCGATCATCTCCATATCGCGAGCATGTCGAATGGTGGCTTGGGTCGCCACGGATCGCCATTGGAATCATCCCCTGTCTTTGCCGAGGCGCGGGGGGGGGGGGGGGAGGGGCGGAGGGGAGAAGATGAACCCGACAGGTGGGGACCACCTGTCGGTGAGCCAGCCCAAGCCACTAGTGGTGCAACCCGGCTAATGTATTTTCCTCTGGTGGAAGTGTATTTCGGGTAAGTATGCGACCAATCTCAGAAGACGTATTCCAGGCGAACCGTTTTCCTTTTTCTGTTTCTTTTAAAAACAGAACTTGACTAAACTTTGACTAGGCTTATCTTCTTAAATATAAGTCCAAAGGACTTGATTCTTTTTCTGTTGTTTCCCAAATATTGTCTAGTTTATCTTCATATTTATTTGAAAATTTTCCAAACAACTTTTTTGTGCTGTTTTTAAACTATGTGTTAATTTCAAATTTTCTTAAATAGGATTTTTGGAGAAAGAAGAAAAACATTCAAAAGTTTGGAATGCCCCTGCCTCTCCACCACTTGAAGGCAAGCATTTTGAACCCTGGCATAATATTGTTGTGTGTAGTTTGATACGATCGCAACACCACCTTGACCCGAAGTTTCCGTTATTTCATGTGATAATATGATCATACTCATATGTGCATATTGATGATTCTGTGATGTTGGCATTCGATATATTGTGATAGTAGACACCCTCGTATACCTTTCATGCCTACCGGGAGGAAGTCGGGAGAGCCTCTGTCTTGGGTAGACACGAGCTTGTCTCCGGTCTTTGTTGAGACGGTTGTGTCCGGTACGGCAAAGTGAGGCATGACGAGTGGTGACTTTGTCTGTTGGTTGAAACATATTTGTTATACTAACCATGCAGGAAATACTTAAACCTCCTGAGTCGACCATAGATCGAGTCTTGTTCCAGTAACCCCCCATACTTGTTTCGTACTACCACTTGTTCCTGCCACAGGTAGGGTACGGTTCAGTAAGTTGTCAACCCCTTTCCTAGCACACACCGTACAGAGAGACCATGGTGGAAGATACCGGAGGCCTCCAATAGGCATGCCACCTGGTCTGGGGGCATGGGTGTTTTTGGTTGTAGCCGAAGGTTTAGCTCCCCCTAGTTTGCGCACGGTATAAATTTTGTGATCCCATGCTAATCGAGGTTGTAGCCTCCCCACTTAGAGTTTTTCTTAACAGGTGTCATGGGTGCTTCTTGACACCGGTAAGTTAGGCTGGTGTGTGCGGTCAGGTGTGTTTTCAATTAAAAGACCGTAGACGGAATTAGTCCCGATGGACTAAAGGAATCCGTTACTCGTGGGTAAAGAGTACACCCTCTGCAGAGTTTATATCTATTCGTATAGCCGTGTCCGTGGTTAAGGACTACAGTCTGGGATGGGTCAAGTGTCGGTCTTAGTGTCGGTCTTCGGAGCAGAACTGTTAAACCAGAACTTGGATCATGACTTGTGACTTGTGATGATTATGTTTATTTTTATTATGGACTAACCCATTATATTGTTTGAATTATCGAGTATCCCTGGGACGGTTCTACCTCCTGGATATTCACTGTGATTATTTTATAAGCCCTTTATGCGGTGTCGCTTAGACGCCCGACTGTGGCATACTTGTTATTTACTTACTTTATAAGCCCTTTATGTGGTGTCGCTGAGACGCCCGACTGTGGCATTCTTGTTATTTATTTACTTTATGAGCCCTTTATGTGGTGTCGCTGAGACGCCCGACTGTGGCATGCTTGTTATTTATTTACTTTATAAGCCCTTTATGTGGTGTCGCTTAGACGCCCGACTGTGGCATGCTTGTTATTTATTTACCTTATAAGCCCTTTATGTGGTGTCGCTCAGATGCCCGACTGAGGCATGCTCGTTATTTACTGACCTTTCGAGACGTCGCTTCAAACACCCGATCGGTGCATTTTATTACTACTCCATTACTGCATATTCATGTATATAAATAACCTGCTTGCGTGCATCAGAGATTTTATTTGATGACTGACGTTGTGATCATAGAATATATCAGAGCATGATTATTGTTGGTTATATTATACCCGCGTTCATTATGTTTGTGAGTACATTCAAAGTACTCACTGGCTTGTCCCTGGCTATTGTCTTGGCCAGATTTCTTGCATGGAGAGGAGCGATGCGATGACAGCACCGGAACCTACGCAATGATAAAAGCAGCCTCGCGAAGATAGGAATTATCCTGGTCAGCTGTTCCTGTGAGAAATGGAGTCCCATAGACGCTGATGAACCACAAACCGCTTCCGCCATTATCCACTAGAAACCTTTTGTTGTACTCATAGGCCAGGATGGTCTTGTACTACATAATTTGTATTCTGCTTGGAACTTCTGTATCAAGTTGGTGCCTTATCAGCTAATAGTAATCCTGGGGCTGGTGAGCACAAGGGCCATTTTCTGGGAAATTAATATCCCGAAAATCCGGTCCTGACATTTCGTCCCACACTTCCTCCGCGGTTTGGGTTTCACCCTCGGTCCCTTCGTGAGGGGGCTCATGTTCTATTGTGGGTTGGATTTTCATGATCTGGCTCCAGACGCTATCCTCCATATCTCGTCGTTCATTATCATGTGCGAGGCTTTTCTCCACGTCACCCCGCACTTCGGCTTATGGCTCAAGACCTTCAATGTGAAGCCGAAGATGATCGGGGGGCGACATGTGGAGTGCGGAGGTGCCGTAATAAGCAGAAATGCCGACGCCCCATGGCTAGAGGGTTCTTTCCCAGAAGTATCCGATGTATGGCAGCGGAGGTGGTTTTATGCTACGGCCCCAAGGGGCACAAAGTGGGTAGCCTCCCCTGAGTTCCGCTCGGGCCCTCCTTCACAGTTGGCGTCCTGGACAGACGTACGATGGAATTGGGGGCCCGCAGGTGATGTACCAGTACTACAGAACCGCATCCAGGAGCTTCTTGAGAGGGATATCAACCTTGTCAGCATAATGCAAGTGATGTTAATCCGGGGATGTTGCCGTGCCAACGCCGGCCTCTCCGGATGTGGGAGATCAATCCGGAGGGTCCGCGGACTGTCAAGCACTTCTTCGGTTTGAAGCCCGAAGAGATGTGCAAATTATTCTTCGGACAGAAAGTAGTATGTCCGGACACCACCGAGGATGCGGGACTAAGCTGTAATCGCCTAGGTACCCAAGTAAGTAGCCTTGATACTGGACACCCTATTTTGTATTTATCATGACTGTTTGTTCTGACAATCATCCGCGTCCAGGAATGGCTCAGCAAGGCGGAGAGAATTAGGTGTCCGGCACCGCTTCCCGAAGGCTCGCCCGCCCCTACTATGGCCAAGATGCTCGACCGGGTACTCAGCAGAATGCCCTCAGGGAAAGACAAGGCCAGGGACAAGGAATCCGAACCCCACACGCTACACATCCAAACCAGGGAAATTGTTACCTCCCCCAAGGAGGATATTCGGGGAGGGGAGGCTAAGGCCTCCTCTCCGCGCGGGAAGAAGAGGACCGCCTCCGAAGATCTGGAGGCGGAGATACCCAAATTAGGGGAAAATGTCCCCAGGGGGCCTTGCCTTGAAAGGCACCCTCACCGCACCATGCCCTCCAACGGGCCAGCCCTCCACCAGGCTGTAAGTCAATTTACAATCCGAAGGTACTGTGTTTCTCCTAGATCAATAACCAGGGTTCAACTTTTTCTAGTCCGGCCAGCAGCTCCTCTCAACAGGGTTCGTCTTCGGGGGACCTTCCTCCTGAGATGATGGAGAGCGAGACCCCACCCCCTTCTCCAACTCATGAAGTGGGCGACGCCAAGGTGTCGTCACGGAGGAGTCTGGATCTGCCGAAGCCAGAAGTCAATCCGTCAGCCGCCCTGCACCCGGAGCATTTGGCTACAACAAGGGGCGATGGAAAGAGTCCAGCGCAGTTCGATGTCCGGCCGGACGTACTGACGGGCTTGTTGGAGCGAGCTGCGCTCTCGGAGGAGCACCGCTCATTAGTGAGTGCGGTGCTCAAGAAGATTTCATCCGCTACAAGCGGTTTGAATGAAGCATTCACAAGCCTGCTCGGAGGCTTTGAGGTACGTAATGAAGAATGCACTGTTTCTTTGGCTGTGAGGCACGCGGTAGGTGTGCTCCATATAGATAGTAGCCCTTGAGACTCTGGTTGACTGCCCTAGGCAGCAAACAGAGGATCATAAACCAATGATTTATGTTGTAAATATGTGCAGTTACCTGTGGGTCCGGCCGCCGGCCCGTCCGTTGAAGTTGCCGAACTGACGAGGCAAATTGGGTCGGTTGATGCCGATATCACTCTGATGAATGAGCGGCTGGATAAATCACAAGCTATGTGTCCTGTCTTTCCATTGCATAGGAAAATATTAAGGTGGCACATAGTAATGTAATATGTTTGGACTGCAGATGGTGCTGCTGCCGTGGATGCCCTGAGGGCGGAACTTGCTCTAGCCAAGGAACAAGCTCGGGTGAGCAATGCGGCTGCCCTAAAGGCGACCGAGGAATTGAGAGCCGAACAGGCTACTCATCACCGAAGCGAGGAAAAGACAGCTGAAATGGCTATCGAGTTAAAAAATGCCGCTGACCGGTATGAGCTCCTGAAAAGGAGCATGAGGATAAATCAGCTGACCTGAGCAAGGCACTTAATGCCACCAACGAAATACGGATCGAGCTCAGGGGTGCGTGGGAGGAGCTTCAGCAGGCCGGTAAAATCGCGGCTGGGGGCTCCTATTTGCTACGGACGAAGTTCTTCGATCCGAAGTACGCTACCCTGGATGGACGCTGGAGTTCGGCGGATGCCTACGCGGACCTGGCGAAGAGTACGGCTAATGCTGTGGAGTTCTTCAAAGATCAGGGTGAGAAGGACGTGGAGAAGCTTTTCTGGTCGCAGTTCAATGCTCCCACTCGCCCGCTGCCATTAAGTGATAGGATGGCTGTTGTAGCGGAGCTTCACAGGCTGTCCGATCTTGCAATGCGGTCTGTAATAGACCATCTTTGGCCGAAGGGGCCTAAGCCGGACAGTTACTTTGGTTTGGTGCAACAGTTCCTTGGGGCCGTGCCTCGGATCGATGCCATGAGGAGGTCGGCATGCATAGAGGGTGCGCGGATGGCCCTTGCCCGCGTTAAAGCGTATTGGACGGATATGGATGCCACTATGATAGCGTCTCAGGATCCGGTGGGGGGCCAATATCCGGCCGGGCACTACTTGGCGTAGGTCACAGAGGGTGCCCGCCTGATAGAGGCGCAGTGCCCGAAGGATCTCCTATTCGAGTGATGATTCAAATCATTGTAAAAATAATGTATATTTTGATTATAAGGCTATATTTATAATGTTTGTCTGAAAATATGACTGTGTCCCCTGTGCGGCCGTTTATATATATATATATACATATATATATATATATATATATATGTGTGTGTGTGTGTGTGTGTGTGTGTGTGTGTGTGTGTGTGTAATCCAAAAGTTAGCAGTCGTTGGCTTCAGGCCCCACGCATACAATGCGGGGGTGTTTGCGCAAAAAATGTGCTTACTCACTCTTTATCCAACGTCTTGGTCCATTAAGGAGGTGGTCACACGTCAAAGTAGGCAACCGGACTATATAGCTGTAACACTTTCGCTTAGCCGCGGGATTCTAACGTTGGGGATACTATGTAGCCCCTGGTACCTTCGCGTGTATGCAAATACGGGCGCGTATGTACATGGCCGGGAAATGGCCCTTCGTTAATGCGGAGGAATCCTAGAGATTCCAGTGAGTCGTCGAGTGGTTGACCAGTCTCTCGCTGTATCATGACAGTCAGTTTTCGGCTTTCTCTACTGAGGTGCTCATCCGGAATAACCAGGGCACAATCGCAGTAGTTCTCCTTTGGCCACCTTAGCCGATAATAACGGAACGTAAGGCGCCAAACCCAGGAGCCGGGCAAACCCAACATTTGACCAAAGACATGATTCAGAGCTGATGCATATAAGGCCAAACTCGTGACGCCGAACACTCCCGAAGGTATTCAGACTTTATAACAGATGATGGGCTCAAGAATGCCCATTCATTATAAACCATGTGTTTCCAGGTACGTGCGTTAATCTGTCGTGGCGAAATGCCAAAAACGGCAGTATCCTCTGTGGGTATGGAACCCATGGGATGGTTAAACAACAAGAGGCAATAGAAAAGGTTTACACAGGGGCTTAATCTAAAAAGAAACCTGTTGAACGGGGCCCTGCTGCACGTCTGCGCCTTTGTCTCCGTTGTGCCGCATCCTGGAAGGGTATCGCGCGAACGTTATCTGCGGAAAAGGGAAACTCATAGAAGAGTGCAACGTAAGTATGCGATGGATAGTAAAAATGTAAGATGCTGGTCCTGCCAATAAGGTTGAGCCAAGTGTGGGGCTTTATTATTAGCCCCTGGTATCCACTATAGGATTACATATACGGTGCCCTGGTTTGATATGGGCTCCCGGACTCGTCTAACCGTGTCCGTGGTCTTAGCGACCTGTCATATTTTTGTTAGAGGCCGCTTATAGTCCGGCCGCTAGGGCCGTCGCGTGTTCCTCTGCGTGCGAAGAGCGCTCTGTTATTCCGCTAATGGTGATGACGCCACGTGGGCCGGGCATCTTGAGTGTGAGGTAGCCGTAGTGCGGCTATGCGTTGAAGCGGGCGAAGGCCGTTCTTCCAAGCAATGCTTGATATCTGCTTTGGAAGGGTGCGATGATGAAGACTAGTTCTTCGCTTCATGAGTTTCCTGGGGAGCCAAATGTTAACTCCAATATGACGGAGCCCCTGCTGTAGGCTTCAATTCCTGGTATCACCCCTTCAAAGGTGGTGTTAATTTTGGTGATTCTGGATGAGTCTATCCTCATCCTGCGGACAATGTCCTCATATATTAAATTGAGACTACTGCCACCGTCCATGAGGATGTGGGTGAGGTGGTATCCGTCGATTATTGGGTCAAGCACCAAGGCATCTGATCCTTCGCGCCAAATACTAGCTCGGCCGTCCAGGTGATCGAAGGTGATCGGACGAGACATCCAGTAGTTAGGTGTGGGTATGATGGGCTCTATATCGCGCGCGTCTTTATGGGCGCGTTCGTGCCTTCTCAAGTATGTGCGAGTCGTGTTGAACATATTCACTATTTTAACCTCTGGTGGGAATTTTTTCTGTCCCCCAGTGTTCGGCGAGCGAGGTTCATCCTCATCCTCACTTGGTGTTTCCCTTCCCTTGTGTTCGGCATTCAATTTGCCAGCCTACTTGAAGGCTCAGCACTCTCTGTGTGTGTGGTTTGTAGGCTTGTCAGGGGTGTTGTGGATTTGGCACAATCTGTCTAGGACTCTATTCAGTCCGGACGGTCCCTCTTTACTGCCTTTAGATGGCTTATTTTGCTGATTAGGTCGAGAGCCCCTGAATCCAGCATTAACCGTTGTGTTATCCGGGCTCTCCTCCTTGTTTTGGCGTTTATTCTTATTACGCCGTGGCTTCCCGTTGCCATCCCTTATTTCGTATGTGCTGGGGTCGCTAGTGCCTTTACGGGCTAGCCAGCTATCTTCTCCCGCGCAAAAGCGGGTCATAAGGCTTGCCAGGGCTGCCATTGTCCTTGGATTTTCTTGGCCAAGGTGTCTGGCGAGCCACTCATCACGGATGCTGTGTTTGAATGCCGCAAGGGCTTCGGCATCCGGACAATCAACAATTTGATTCTTTTTGGTGAGGAATCTGCTCCAAAGCTGTCGGGCGGACTCTTCGCGCTGTTGGATTATGTGACTTAAATCGTCAGCATCCGGAGGCCGGACATAAGTCCCTTGAAAATTGGCCCTGAAAGCGTCCTCGAGTTCCTCCCAACTCCCAATTGAATTTTCGGGGAGGTTTTACAACCAGTGCCGAGCTGGTCCCTTCAGTTTGAGGGGGAGGTATTTGATGGCGTGAAGGTCATCCCCACGAGCCATATGTATGTGCAGGATAAAATCCTCGATCCAGACCCCTGGGTCTGTCGTTCCGTCGTATGCCTCTATGTTCACAGGTTTAAAGCCCTGTGGGAATTCATGGTCCAGTACTTCATCAGTAAAGCACAGGGGGTGAGCAGCCCCTCTGTATTTGGACGTACTGTGGCATGTCGTCGGCTGTTGTTGTGTTCAGTGTTGTCGGTGTTCTGGGAACGGGGCTCCCTAGACTTGCCTGCCTGCGGCCTGCAGCGTGGCTTAAAGGGGGGCCCAGCACGGCCCATCTTCATCAACACAAGCTCAAGACCCTCGCGAGGGGCCAAGCCTCGCGGGGCCGATGAGAAGGAGCTTCCTCAGGCACGGCCTCATCAGGCTGGCTCACGAGGAGGCGGAGAGATCAAGGCGGGGTACCTCACGAGGTGCCCATGATGCAAGCCATGACGACCAAGAGCGCCAGTCGGGCGGCAGCACGCACAGTGTCCTCCTTTCCTCTTTGGTGCAAAGGGAGCAAGCGCAGGCGAGAGCATCAAGCAAAGGCATCCATTTCGGTGCAACAAGACCAAGACCAGCCCAACGGCAGGAAGGAAGTCATTGTGGAGCCCAAGCAGGCGTCACCACCAGAGCCTTTGACAGGCGAGGACCAACTTTAGTCAGGATAAGTGTACCCGATGTTCCCCTTCAAAATGTCCAATTGTTGGCGCCCTTCCCGCTCAATATTTGGGAAGAGGCCCAGGGCCTTTGCCTATAAATAGGACTAGCCACCCCCCAGAGTAGGGGCATCGAGCATCGAGCATCTGGAATAGACAAGATCCTCACCAAGAAACCAGTAGCGAGAGAGCGACTGAACTCCCCCTAGTAGTTCATCGCACCAGCCAAGAACAGACCCTCGCGAGGCTGTTCTTCCTTGTATTGTTCATCATCAGCCCAAGAGGCAATCCACCACACCACACACTAGAGTAGGGTATTACACCATAATGGTGGCCTAAACCAGTATAAACTCTGTGTCTCTTGTGTTGTTCCTTCAGTAGTTTAGATCTTAGCGAGGCGGCGAGGAGCAGGTAGGTAGAGGGAGAAATCTCCGCGCGCACCCTAGTGTTCGAACCTTAAGGTTCTGCCGGAACCCGAAATCCGACATTTGGCGCGCCAGGTAGGGGTGTGCCGGAATTCGTATTCCGTCGCCCTGTTCTTCCCCGACCATCGCATCCATGTCTGACGCTCGTCGGGCCCGCACAGAGCGCCGAGCCGCCCTCGCTTCCTGCGTCGCCCAGACGGCTCCCGTCGGCGGGCGCCCTCATCGTTCCCCGTCACCTGCCGTCAACGCCGCCACCGGCCCGGTGGGGAACGAGCAGCAAGCATCGTCCCAGCATCCCTCCGTGAGGCAAGATGGCCGCACGGCTACCCCCTCGCTCACTACAGCTGGTTCTTCATCTCACGCATTCCGCGTGCCCACGGAGGCTCGAGTTGCGCTCATCGCGGCAAACGAGCTCCTGCGCTACCGTCCCGTTGACGACGTCTACGAAGAATGGCTCGACCGCGTCACCGAGCTCGTCCGTGCCGTAGGGGGCTCTCCTGCGCCGTCCGTCCCGCTGCACCGCACCCCGCCCTGCGCGGGCGACGAAGCTCCGGGGGCGCCTCAGCCGCCTCCCCCTCAAGAAGGCGCCCTGGCCCCAAGGCGCGCAGCCCCTGGGCGGAACCCGCTCCGTCAGGCGCTAGCGCGGCAAGAGCAGAGCTGCCAAGAAGTCCCACGCCCGCGAGAAGCTGCCCGAGCGCTCCCTGCTCCGGCTCGTCGCGAACACGCTCCTGCTCCAGCATGTCAAGACCCCGCGCTGCTCCCAGCTGCTGCGCATGGGGACCCGCAGGACCAAGCTCTTTGTCACCCAAGGCCTCCCGTGACCACAGCAGGCTGCCGCGCCTTCACCGCCGAGCTGCTCAGCGTCGCATGGCCTGGCAAGTTCAAGCCAGACCTGCCTCCTCGCTACGACGGTACGGCTGACCCTGCAGAGTTCCTCTAGCTCTACGAGCTGGGCATCGAAGCTGCCAACGGAGACGAGAAGGTCATGGCGAACTGGTTTCCCATGGCGCTCAAGGACGGGGCCTGCACCTGGCTCCTGAACCTAGCTCCAGGCATGATCTCCTCCTGGGACGAGATGCGCACCCGCTTCATCGCGAACTTCCAGGGTACTCGCGACAGGCCACCTGCCGTGAGCGACATGCACTGTATCAAGCAGCAGCCAGGGGAAATCCTGCAGAAGTACATCCAGCGCTTCAACAACGCACGCCTCAAGATTCCCAAGGTGACCGAGGAGGCCATCATCTCAGCCTTCTCCGACGGCGTGCGCGATGTCAAGATGAAGGAGGAGCTGGCGATGCATGAAGACCTGTGCACTTCCTTGGAGCTGTTCAACTTGGCAACCAAGTGCGCCAGGGTTGAGGAAGGGCATTTCTCCCTCCTCGAGCTGCCTGCCGCAGACCCAAAAGAAAAGAAACCCAAGGCCAAGGATGTGAAGCGCAAGGGGGATGTCGTGCTCGCGGCAGAACCAGACACCAAGCGGGGGCAGAGATCAGCCCGAATCCTCCAAGGGCAGTTGGTACTCCGTGTACCACGACCTCCACACCCACAACACCAATGAATGTCAAGAGCTCCAAGCCGTGCGTGAAAGAAGGATCAGCCGACGTCCCGACCGCAGTGACCGGGGCTACGGCCGAGGAGGAGGAAGGAACGCAGGATGCTGGGAGGACCGCGGCCCTCACCAAGGGTGGCGCGACCAACCTCGCGAGGATCGCTGGCAGGACCCGCCTCGCGAGGGAGCCTGGAGGGATCAGCCTCGCGAGGATCACCCGCAAGGCAACGCAGGCCTCCCTCCACTGCTGCCGCAACCAAGGAGAAATGAGGACCGTCATCAGGATGAGGGGGCTGGGGGCTTCCAGGAGCCACGTGCGATCGCCTGCACCCTGGGCGGAGCTCAAGCCCCAGCCTCTCAACGCATCTTCAAGCAGTTCGCCCGTGAAGTAAATGCAGTCCTTCCCAAGCTCGAGGCCACGCGCCCTCTCAGGTGGTCGGCTTGCACCATCACGTTCAGCTCAGCGGATCAGCTCAAGTGCGCGGCCACAGCCTGAGTCCTCCCAATGCTTTGTTCCCCAATCATCAGCAACATGCTGGTCACCAGGACCATCATCGATGGCGGGGCAGGGCTCAACATCCTGTCCATGGAAACATTCAACAATCTCCAAGTGCCCTCCAATCAGCTTCAGCCAACCAAGACTTTCTCCGGAGTCACCGACGGTTTCACGGTCCCAATTGGGCAGGTCCGCCTCCCTGTCACCTTCGGGGCACGCGACAACTACCGCACCGAGCTCATCGACTTCGACGTCGCCCACATTCGCCTGCCATACAACACCATCCTCGGGTACCCAGCGCTGGTCAAGTTCATGGCCGTAACCCACCACGACTACAACATCCTCAAGATGCCAGGAAGTGGCGGAGTCATCACGGTGCCCTGCGAAGAGAAAGACGCGGTGTGCTCCCTGGAATGAGCCTTTCAGGCCGCATCACTGGAAGACCCGGATCGCGGAAGCAGGAGGATTCCTGAGACCGCCCCCAAGAAGAAGAAGACATCGTCCGGCCCGGCCCCTCAGCAGGCAGGTTCCTCAGGGCCCGCGCCTGCCCAGGGGGAACCTCCTTCCATCACATAGGGAAGCACGCCCGGCGCCCTCCTCAGGCAGGGTCAGGGGCTCTCCCCTGGAGGGCCGCTGACCTCGCCAGGGTCACAAGGGAGGCGCTTGGCACCACTTGGAGGCGTGTTTCGAAGCACATTTCCCTCAAGAAGGAGCAAGGCAAGGAGGGCCAAACCCTCAGGAGTTCGTCAGCAAGGCCATTCAGGAGCTACAGGAGTCAAGAGTCATGAGAGGCAGCCGCCGCTCACCCGCTGTGGCCCCCCATCCAGGCGAGGATGGTGGGCTGTGCGTCTGCATCGACATACCAGGGCTCAACCGAGCCGCCTCCCAGGAGCGCCTCTAGCCCTCGCAGGTGGGGCGCTGCGAAGGTCCGCCCCACAGCTACGTTCGCATGCCTTATGGCTTGCCGAACGCGGCTGCCACGTACCAGCGCCTCATGAGGGGCATCCTGGAGGCTCAAGAGGTTAGGCGTTCCGCAGCCCTGGCGGAGATGGAGATGGTCCGCAAGGAGCCACCAGCGCCTCCGAAGCCTCCCAAGGCCCCAGGGCCTGGGGGCTCGTGAGGATCGGCTCCCGCAGCCCACTGAGTCTGCTACACCAACACCCCTTCGTCGTCAACACTATCAGGTGACATGTTTCAAGTTTCAATTCCAGCTGGGAGCGCCCTTAGGGCTGCATCATTCCCAGTCCGCGTGGGTCCGTCCCTGCGGCGTGTATCCCTTTTATTTCATGTTCCTAGCCTACTTTGATTGGGGGCGCCCCTCGGCCTGCATCATCCCCAAGTCGCTCGGGCCAGACCCAGCGATGTCCGCCTTTCCAGCATCTATTTGAATGAATTCACTCCTCCGCGATTAACATGCTTGACCTAGTTGCCCGCTCAACTGACACCAACAGATGGAGCTGCTCCCAAACGGCACGACGCTTGCGCATGGGTCCGTCCCTGCAACACCGACAAACCTGAATGGATAAGCTCTGGCCGCGGCAGCCCCGCATATCGCCACCTCGTCGAGCCCTCAGTGCCTCGCCACCTCTCTAGAGCAACCAACGGCTGACTGTCGATTGTCGTGGCGATCTCTCGTTCTTTCTGTGATGAGCCTGCAGGATCTCTTCAAGGAGCAGCGTCAGGCGAGGCCCTCACGGTGTCTTCTTCATTCTCGTCTGCGCGAACCGCTTGCACGTTAAAGGGGGGGTACCTGAGCATCGCGACTCAAGGCTCCTACCGGCTCTCCAGCCCTCACCCTCTGGCCTTGACCACGGCATCGCGACCTGGCATACCAGCGACGGCTGAGACTCGCTCGAGGGCCGGGACCCGAGGACGTAGAGCAGAAAGGGGAACGAAGGCGAGAGGGGAGAGGCAAGCGAGGACCTCGCCAAGCAACCCCTCGCCAGCCGATGCATGGACCCGGCGACACACTAGGAAGCGGTCCCTGATTCTTGAGATAAGTCACCACCCGGAAGCCCCAGCTACCATGGCACCATCCCCGCACCTAATGCAATCCCATGTTAGCAACGTCGCTCTCCTTTCTCACCGAATGATGGCTGCTTGAGCGCTAAGGGGGACCTCCTGAGCATCGCGACTCAGGGGCTCTTACCGGACCTCGGGCCGCTCACCTCCTGGCCTTGACCACGGCATCGCGGCCTGGCATACCAGCGAAGGCTGAAGCCGACTTGGGACTAGGACCTGTCGGCGCAAAGCATCAAGCCCTCACGAGGTTCGAAAGGAAGAACTGAGCTAAGACGGAATGAGCAACTCGCGCTACTCCATGGCAAGGATTATATTGACAGATAGGCCGCAGGCACCTTACAAGCCCCCACGGGGTATATTCTTGGCTCCTCGCAGGAACAAAAGACGCGTATCCTAAGGAGTCCTAACTACAGGAACCATCGTGGCAGACGCCATCATCAACAGTGGGCCGCCAGGCACCAGCGCCAACCCCATCTAGATCAGAGGCGGCGACGGCCTGACGAGCCAGTCCTGCTCCGGGAGCGGCGTAGGCTCGGAGGCTCGTAGCTGTCGTCGCTCGTCTCTGGAGTCGCAAAGAGCTCGGCAGAGTCGCTGGATCCTCCGGCGCCTCCATCGCCTGAGGAGCTGCCAAGGGAGCGGTTAGCCGGCCTCTGCCTCGCCGTAGCAGGGTCCCGACCGCCTCTCCCGGGGCAGCACTCCAGCCGGCGACCCTCCGCATCGAAGACCTTGAAGAACATCACCGAAGCACCGTCGTACTCCAGGTGGATCGCGAGGGCGCCCCTTGTCCTGCAGACCCGGGCGATCTCGCCCCAGCCTCGAGTCATGAAGACCTCGCCCGGGGCAACGACCGCGACCTCTGCCCCGGTCGCGAGGGTGCTGTAGCCGGTGTGCTGCAGCCAAAGCCTCAGGAGTTCCCCCTGCGGGATGACGGAGGCGAAGAAGGAGGAAGGCGAATCCAAGACTGAGGAGGTGTGGCGGCGTGAAGCACAAACTCTCGGGAGGAGCCCTCGGTGTGGACTCCAGGGGGAAAGACGCACACCTTCGTGACCCGCCGGCGGCGCCGCCCGTGGTGTTCGGCATCGACTCCTTCAGAGCCCTCGATGTGGGCGTACAAGGGAAGCAGGAACCCTGGTGGTGGCCGCTTGCACCAGGGCCTCAACACTTCCTGGCGGGCGCCCTCACCCCGATGGCAGAGGGCTAGCCGTTTCTTCGGCGGAAGCAGGTCAGGATCCTCTCTGGGAGACTTTCCATTCTCTGCCGCAGAGAACCGGCGGATCGGAGCCGTGGCAGCAAGACGGAGCAAGGACCGGGAAGAAGGAGAAGCAAGAAGAGATAGACTGGAAGGGCACGCGCCGTGCCGTACTTAAAGCTAGAGGAGGCCAACCGCCGACCTCCACGATCGCAGGTAATCCTAACCCGCTTTGCATGCAGGGACTTGTCAATTCGTGCAGTTGTCGAGGCGTCGTGGGGAAGTGGAGACGCCCACGTCCAATCAACCGCCACGCGGCGCCCAAGGCCGCAGGCTGTTAGGGCCCGCGGCGCTTCGCACTTGCCCTTTCGCCTCTCTGCTCGGCCAAGTCCGGGCGCGCCTTGGGCCCGGGGGCTACTGTCGGCGTTCTGGGAACGGGGGTCCCCAGACTTGCCTGCCTGCGGCCTGCAGCATGGCTCAAAAGGGGCCCCAACATGGCCCATCTTCATCAACACAAGCTCAAGACCCTCGCGAGGGGCCAAGCATCACGGGGCGGACGACAAGGAGCTTCCTCAGGCACGGCCTCATCAGGCTGGCTCATGAGGAGGCGGAGAGATCAAGGCGGGGTACCTCACGAGGTGCCCATGACGCAAGCCATGACGACCAAGGGCGCCAGTTGGGTGCCAGCCCGCGCAGTGTCCTCCTTTCCTCTTTGGTGCAAAGGGAGCAAGCACAGGCGAGAGCATCAAGCAAGGGCATCCATTTAGGTGCAACAAGACCAAGACCAGCCCAACGGCAGGAAGGAAGTCATTGTGGAGCCCAAGCAGGCGTCACCACCAGAGCCTTTGACAGGCGAGGACCAACTTTAGTCAGGATAAGTGTACCCGATGTTCCCCTTCAAAATGGCCAATTGTTGGTGCCCTTCCCGCTCAATATTTGGGAAGAGGCCCAGGGCCTTTGCCTATAAATAGGACTATCCACCCCCCAGGGTAGGGGCATCGAGCATCGAGCATATGGAATAGACAAGATCCTCACCAAGAAACCAGTAGAGAGAGAGCAACTGAACTCACCCTAGTAGTTCATCGCACCAGCCAAGAACAGACCCTCGCGAGGCGGTTCTTCCTTGTATTGTTCATCATCAGCCCAAGAGGCAATCCACCACACCACACAGTGGAGTAGGGTATTACACCACAATGGTGGCCTGAACCAGTATAAACTCTGTGTCTCTTGTGTTGTTCCTTCAGTAGTTTAGATCTTAGCGAGGTGGCGAGGAGCAGGTAGGTAGAGGGCGAAATCTCCGCGCGCACCCCAGTGTTCGAACCTCAAGGGTCTGCCGGAACCCGAAATCCGACAGGTGTTTATTCCGAACTGGTGTTTGGTTGTCATAACTTTTCTGATGACCACAGTCCCCCACCGAGGTTTGTCCTTTAGACCCGTAGATGGACCTAGTTGTGCCAACTTTCTTATCGAAATGCTGACGTAGATCGTGCGCGTGTAGTTGCTTTATTGCGGTTATGAAGTGGTACGTCTTGTCTCCTGGTCGTGTTACTCTTTGGTAGAACGGCCTCGTCGTCGAATTCTGGCAGTAGCTTGCATTTTGGGTAGCTCTTTGTGTGGCGATCATCGCCATATCTTTCTTCAGTGTCTAGCACTTTGTTCCATCTGTGATTGAGCGTTTCCTGTGCGGCTTTAAGCCGTTGCTTCTGCCTCTTCAGACTTCTCGCTATGGCCATAAGCTTTCTGTGGAGGTTTTCTCATTCCATGCGTTCTTCCGGAATGATGAATGCATCATCGTCCAGACTGCCTTCTTGTCCTGGGCCGGTTTGATGAACTCGTCCCTCCGGATTATTGTCTTCGGGCGTCTGCTCCGAACTATGCTCGGCATGACCTGGTTCGTCCTACTCGATCGCTGGTTCCGTTTGGTCGTTATTGCCTTCGGGGTTGACCGGAGTATCCATTCTTCTGGCGCTCTTGCTGATATTTTTACTGTTGTTGGATTTGGAACGGCGTCTGCGCTGTCGCTTTGGTTTTTGCCCAGGGGTTTTATCTTCTGGGTTGTCACCGTCGTCTTCCTAAGGTGTATCCACCATGTATATGTCATGTGACGAGGCGGGAATCCGGTACCCCATAGATTCTGAGTCTTCTCCTGCGTCGTCATCCATACCGTCAATGCCTTCGGAGTCGAAGTCAAGCACGTCGGTTAAATCATCAACCGTGGCTATCAAGTGGGTGGTGGGTGGGTAACGAATTTCTTTGTCGCCTGCTTCCCACTCGAGCCGAACATAGTTCGGCCCGGAATTCTTTGTCAAAGAGAGAATTTTAAATGAGTTTAGTATGTCGCCGAAGGGCGAGTGCTGAAATATGTCTGCTGCGGTGAACTCCATTACCGGAGCCCAACCAGACTCGGTAGACTCGGGGGCACACAGATTGGAACCTAGGACCGGATATGAGTCTGGGGGCCTAGAGTCATGGGCTTTCCTAGAGGTGGGGACTGTGTTCGGCCCCATCGCCGATGAGGGTACGGCCTGCGGGGCAGGGTCCAGCCCTCCGTCCTTAGGCAACGCATCCTGTCCCGGATTTAGATCCAAGGCTTCTGCCAGGGTAATATCCCGAGCATCGTCTGACGGCAGGTCTAACCCATGCTCATCATAATTATCCGGCGCTCCTGACACGATCTGCTCCAGATGACCAAGCGGATCGGTCCGCAGTGTGAAGCCGCCGAACACGAAGATCCGTCCGGGGAGGAAAGTCTCACCCTGGATAGCATCATTGATGATGATTGAAGGAGCCATCAAGCCTTGCGGTGACGTCACAGAGGAACTCTCAATGAAAGCACCAATGTCGGTGTCAAAACCGGCGGATCTCGGGTAGGGGGTCCCAATCTGTGCGTCAAGGCTGATGGTAACAGGAAGTAAGGGACACAGATGTTTACCCAGGTTTGGGCCCTCTCGATGGAGGTAAAACCCTACTTCCTGCTTGATTAATATTGATGATATGGGTAGTACAGGAGTAGATCTACCACGAGATCGTAGAGGCTAAACCCTAAGAGCTAGCCTATGATGGTATGATTGTAATTGTGATCGGCCTTCTAAGGACCAACCTCTCCGGTTTATATAGACACCGGAGAGGGCTAGGGTTTACATGGAGTCGGTTACAAGAAAGGAAAGACAATATCCGGATCGCCAAGCTTGCCTTCCACGCAAAGGAGAGTCCCATCCGGACACGGGCCGAAGTCTTGAGTCTTGTATCTTCACGCTTCAATAGTCCGGACGTTGTACACAGTTTGGCTGTCCGGATACCCCCTAATCCAGGACTCCCTCAGTCGTCGACAACGACGACTTGACGTGGGTTATATCACATGTTAAGTTGCGCACCCCGACCCTTCGAGTTCGACAACCGTCGATCTCATCGATGGACCTGCCGCTGATCTCCTGTGGCTCGTTATGAACAATTTTCCATCCTTCATCGCCATGGAGCCCCTTTTGTCATTTCTGAAGGACATGTTCTGCAACACTGGCTTGGGACCCTCAACTGGCAAGTCAGACCCCATCGACGGCGACCACGTGGAGGAGCCAATCTGTGACAAGTGAGGAAACCCATGATTTGTTTTCTCGAACCCCTTTTCTAGTGAGAACCTGTCCAATATTTTTGCTATATTTGGTTGTTTGCATTACGCCTTGTTTATTTCTACGGTTTTTGGTTGTTCAGTTGTTTGTAGCTAGCATATGTCCAGTTTCAATTGCCATCTTTGGTTGTTTGTAGTATGCCTTGTTTATTTAATCTATTCACAGTGTGATGTTCTATATGTGCTAGTATGAACTGTGCAGTTCAATTTCATCAATACCAATTTTAACAACTAGTCATCAACCCGTGCAGCTGCACGGGCTAGCGACTTCAGTCCGAAAACTTGGTATTTAATATACTTTGGAAAAATAATAAACATCGGATAACATTCCTAATTTGTAGTTATAAGTGTACTTTTCAAAATCACGGTCGCATTGTTTAGCCTTTCAATCAATGCACAACCATAATTAGTGGCAATGTATAAATTGATGTATTGCCAGTACAAAATGGGAAACTAATGCCTAATTCATGGTAGTTATTCAAAAAATATTAAAAACAATCTATGATGAAAAAATCATTGGCAAAAATGAAACATAATTGAAAATATAGAAAGATACAAATTGATTAATACTTTTGTAGAATGACACATTTTTTACAACTATACATTTTGTCTCAGTTACCTTATCAATTTGAGATAATTGGGATTGTTTTTGTTGAGCGGTAATTAAAAAAATATAGTTATGCCCTTTCAGAATAGTTGAAGTCGTTACTCTTCTTTTAGGGCATGAAATATTCCAAATGGTTGTGAGTATACATTCTTTAGTCCATATATAAATTCTTATCCGTTAGTAAATGATGAGAAGTGTTGATTCTTTATTGACGAAGAATTAGATGGTTACAAAACTATAAAATGATGTGGATTTTAGTCTTTGAGAGGTGCAAATAGATGTCACACATCGTTTACTCTCTTTTTTATGCAGCAACTTGGTCGACTTAGAAATAACATTCACTCAGTCCCTGAGAAATAACAATTTAAGATACTCTAATCCAATACGGGTTAATAATACAATTTTGTCTATATATGTTATTTAAAAAACAATACAAAAGGTTTCTATAGGTCATCATCTAAGCTGGAAAACATGTTTTGCATTAAATAGGTCATAATTAGATTTAGAAACTTTTAGTCCGCAAATTGCATACTTCAAAAAAATTATTTTACATATTTTGCATCGCTTGTCAGAAATTGTGTTCTGCCTTAAATCATGAATCTAATAGTTTATACCTAATGAATTGGCGAAATATATACCGTGAAGCGTTTTTTGTGGGATATATCGTGAAGCTAATACCTATAAAAATAGAAGCATTGAAGTAGGTTACATGACTATACATAACTTCAATGGTTATCTTATCACTTTTTGGCTACAATCACAGACTTCTACAGAACCTCACCGCATCCAGGTGAGAAGAAGTTGCCGACCGAGGGAGACAACAAAAAATAATTGACAAAACCATGCAGTCTATTATATCTTAAAGAGAGTCAAAGTTAACTTGTGGGTTTATCCCAAAACTCTTTGTTTGCATGATAGTCAGAGCTAACTCTATTGTTTGTGAAAAAACACTTATGTATTTTTTAGAATGCAGTACGTATCACTGTACGCATGGTTCTTGTATTATGACTGAATCTTGTACATAGACACATGCATATCCCCAACTCATCTTTGGATAAGCCTCTCCTATAGACACGTAAAATATTTGCAAATAAATAGATCACACGCATCGCATTAGTTATACGGTTTCATATTGCTAACATTCTAAAGTATAGCAAGCGGGCAGGAAGGCTGCTTGATTGATTTTATCTAGGTGCAGTACGTACGTACGTATGTCTGCAGCCATGTAGGCGGGTAGGCGTACGTACATGATCTCGCTTTGGCGGGCTAGATCGGCTATCCTACACTTGTACATGTATAGCTCTGGGGTGAATCGATCTAGCGGGCTAAAATCAACATGTGCATGCATCAAATCTCTGTTTACTTGTGCACGGAGGATCAGACCATCACTATCGGATCCATCCATGGAAACGTGTTGGTGTGGGGGTCTTTTTTTATTGATTTTCCTTGATGGCCGGCCGTAACGTGCTTAGGACATGTTCCTTTTTTTTCTTTTGACTCACGGATGGAGTTTTTTCTATTGTGTAACCTCATAGGACTCTTATGTGACACATCTAGTTTTCTTTTAATCGTAGCCGTATATTAAACAATCATACGGTCATTATTGTTGTTTTTATAGAATTAACGTGGAGCATCATATGGTGCTTCCAATTAGTAACTATAAGATAGCTCTATGAATGACTATATTTGGTTGCTATTAAGCATGTTGTACTCCCTTTGAATCTTGTTAGTTCACATATAAGATTTGTCTAAAGTCAAGCCTCGTAAAGTTTATCCAACTTTATAGGAAAAAATACCAACATTCACAATATGATATCAGTATTAGTAGATGTGTCATGACTTAAATTTTTATATTGTATAACTTTAGCATGGTAGATGTTGATATTTTTTCATATAAATAAGGTCAAACTTTATGAAGTTTGACTTTAGACAATTCCTATATGCTGAATTAAAGGACCGGAGGGAGTATTTAACATGCCTTTCCATTTGATTTAACAATGGCACCATTTGGATACTCTAACTTAGCTAGAGGTTAGAGTTAGTTTCTAGCTCATGGCAATTAAAAGGGAGAGAGAGAGATTGGTCGAATAGTTGATTGTATTGCTTGGGCCTCGTGGGCATATATATAGGAATACATGGTCATCTTGGAGTACAATTCAAGGTAGAATAAATCCTATGCTATCCTACGTTTCCTAATTAACAATGATACTCAACAATGACTAACCCTAAACTAACTCTAGCCAAAGTGGTGATTGGATGACAGGGTTAGATTGGCAATAAATGTACTAGGAGAACTAGTCCCAATTAGCACCTCTTGGATGGGATAGTTGTTTTGGGTGGGTTAGACGCAATTAGCTCAAACTAGCCCTCATGTTTTGATACTTTAGGTCTATTTGAGCCCAAACTAGCTCAAACTAACTCTAACCCATGGATCCAAACAGGGCCAATAACTAGTGTACTTAGACCTGGACAATACAAGTTTGAGACTATGTTTGCTTGTTTTTAAATATTAGGCATGTTTTAGTTAATAACATACCTTTCCACATCTTGTTTTTAAATATTAGGTTTAACAATTTGGTCTTGCACATGCAGGTCCTGTTGTCAGAGGTTTTGACCCATTGTTCGGCCCTTTTTGCATATTGGTAAATGAGTTATCCATGAATATCAGTCAAGTCAAGAAAATCAGAAAGATTGTTAGGATAAAGAAATTAGCGACAAAAAACAACAAGATCTTTGTTTGCATAATGAAGAAGACATCAGTTCACTACAGCATGGTACTAACTATTATACCTTGTCTTTTTAATTCCTTTGCACCATTTCAAATCTAGAGAAGATATTTATGCATATCCTTGTTTTCAGGCCTTTCCAAAGCAGTTCACTAATGATTACCTCTTAAACCACCTGTACGGTTAGGAGGCGAGGAAGGTATTCATACAACGCCCATGGTTGAATATTAAAGTCTTCCGGAAGAGGACGAAGGATGGACGGTCAATCATCCACATGCACTGGCCTAAACTTGCAAAGACCTTCAACATCAATGAAGGCTCAATATTTGCCTTCCGCTTCAGCAGTTTTCTAGATGAGATTCATCTGTCTATGTACTGCCTTTGATGCTAATTTCCAAAGGTTATAGATGTTGCATGTGAAACTTGGTGCTGGTGCAGTTGTGTAATGGGGTAGCTGAGTGCTGAAGCTATATGATGTTGTACTCTGATGTATTTCAATTGTGAAATCCTGCTTTATAATACAAAAATGAAATATATTGTGTGCATAATATGAAATGTCAATTAGAGTAATAAATGGATTATTAATAATAGGCCAATTAGCCTGCTAATTGGGTTTTTCTCTTGCAAACGGTTATTGAGAAAACTTTGTGGGCGATGACCTCAGACAACGCACACAGTTTCTACGAAAAAAACGTGTTGGATCAATGAACAATCACACACATTATGCCACCATGCGCAAACGTTTACCACATAAAAAGTTTGTGATGGACAGCCTATGCCACACAGTTTCTTCTACGCGCATTGTGTGATGCATTCAATAGCGTAAATGGTAAAATTGTTAATATCATCTGCAATGGCAAAGCTATCACAAATGATTTAATGGGGAAAATTGTGTGTGATGTACGTACGAACGGAAATGTTTTCCCTGGATTGACTGTTTGGAATGTACATAGAACGAAAACGTAATTCTTGGATTGACTGTGTGATATGTACATACGAACAGAAACATATTCCTTGGATTGACTGTGTGGAATGTACATACCTACAGAAACATTTGTCTGGGACTGACTATGTGGGATGTACTTACGACCGAAAATGATTGGGCCTGTATAATTGTATTTTTAACACAACTGTACATATAACCGTATTTGATCTCTCGCCCATCACATACAACTTCATTTTGCCTAGCGTGTGTGCCAGGAGGGAATATCCCCGACATTTTTTGGGTCGTGTGGGAAGGACCCCCCTATCGCACACACTCACTTGGCGACGGTTCAAAACGCCGTCATGGAATGGGGTTAAAAACCGTTTGTATAGCACCTCACTATAACGGTGAGACCTCCAGTGTAGATGACTCTGAATATGAATCCAAACCCAGCTATAAAACTCTTGCTAAAATTGCAAGTGAACAACAAACAGCCATGGAAAAGATTCAAAACTGCTAGACAAAAGCGATCACCTGTTGGATGAGGAAATGAATCGAACTAAGTCCTTAATCAAAGACATCAAAAATCTTCGTGTTAAGTATGAGGAACTTGAAAGTCATCATGAAACCCTCTCAGCTACTATTGACAACCTCTGCTATGATTATCTTCAAAGGAAGCAAGATCTAGACAAACTAAGAGCGTCTCATGAAGATCTTCAAAAGGAAAATGATTAATTACTTGCTCAACAGATCATTTCCGCTCAGGAAGATTTTGTGCCACCTTGCCTAAAATGTCTTGAGCATGACAATGCTATCTCTATTGCTGAATGCTCTACTGTTTCTGAAAGTGCAATTTCTTCAACTGTTGATGTGGTATCTAACCCCTCTTCTGAGGATGCCACTACTATTGCTGATGAGAATGCCAGCTTGAAGGCATTGCTTGAAATAGGCATGTAAGAAAGCCTGAGAGGGCATCAGACACTATGTGATGTCCTCAGGAAACAAATTCTGAACCGAAACCTAGGAAAGAGGGTGTTGGTTTGGAGAGGAAAGTGAATGTTGATGGCTCTTAATGGAAGCCTCAAAAGTACCCCAAAACCACATGGGTTGCTGCAAAAGGCCCTTCAGTGGATCCATCCACCCTATCAGGTTTCACTTGTGCTAACCCTGTTACCATTGAGTCATTTGACTCCAACTATAAACTATTCAAGAATCAGAATGGTGAAGGGTTTGCCAGGTTTATTGGAACTAACTGCATGAATGGGTCACCTATGAAGAAGATCTGGGTACCTAAAAGTTGTCTTGAGAAGCTTCCCGTGAATGTCATCATGACACCACAAGGGAGGAAGATAAACCCTAGATCAAAGGCTTCATGTGGCAAAAAGGCTTCATACAGACAAAGGACCTCTCAAAGTCTCCCTAAAGCCACTATTTTGTAGGGAAACAGTCATCAAACTCATGAATATTAGCGTTTTTTCTTCAAACCGCTATGTTCACAAATCAAAGAACTTTTTTGCATATTCGTTTGAGTACTATTCCCCACCTGCAAAACTATTTGCTAGGGCTTCAAAGCCAAAGTTCTCAGATGCTGCACTTAGACTCATTGCTTCTAAGCCAACCCTTCAGACATGGGTGGTTATGAAGAATTAACTTCTCTTGCAGGGTCAGGTCTCTAGCCGGAAATCATTGACTTCTGAAGACAATGCAGACTTCTGAAGATAAAATTCCAAAATGGTCTTACCATTTATTTCATCCCTGGATTTCTTGATGAACATCCTATCTTACCATCCAAGAATCTTACACTTGATAGTTGATAACCCACAAGTATAGGGGATCATTTGTAGCCTTCTTCGATAAATAAGAGTGTTGAACCCAATGAGGAGCTAAAGGCAGAACAAATATTAAGTTCTATCGACCACCGATACAACTCTACGCACACTTGACATTTTCTTTACCTAAAACAAGTATGAAAATATTTTTGCAAGAATAAAATTATGAGTACTTTGCGAGAATAAAACTATGAATAATTTCAAGGTAGTAAAAGTGGATAGGTTTTGTCAACAAGAAAGTCATTTGTCCCTAGGAAATTGATAACAAGTACCGGTAATCATTCTTCCAATTTTATATGAGGGAGAGGCATGAGCTAACATCCTTTCTCTAATTGGATCATATGCACTTATGATTGGAACTCTAGCAAGCATCTGCAACTACTAAAGATCATTAAAGTCATGAAACCCAACCATAGCATTAAGTATCAAGTCCTCTTTACTCCCATACGCCATGACCCACTTATCCGCATTTGGGCTGCTGTCATCCCCCGCAACACTAACAATAAGCGAACCATGAACATATTGCAACATCCTGCAGCGGGGGCCCCTCACATTTGCGTGAGACAGAGGGCACCGTAGGACAGCACCATAAATAAAATATACAATCATACCAACAAAGATCATGATTAACCCATAGGACAAACGGATCTACTCAAACATCATAGGATAACGATAGATCATTGGCAAATAATATATGGAGTTGAGCACCATGTTTAAGTAGAGATTACAGCGGGGATAAGGGGTGTTACACCATGGTATAGAGGGGGAGAGAGTTGGTGATGACGGTAGCAAGGTTGTTGATGTAGGTCGCCGTCACGATCCTAGCCCCGGCGGCACTCCGACGCCACCGGGAGAGAGGGGGAGAGAGCTCCCCTCCTTCTTTTTCTTCCTTGGCCTCCCCCCTAGATGGGAGGAGGCTTCCCCCTCTGGTCCATGGCCTCGATGGCGGCAGAGGGGCAGGAGCCCCTCCGAGATTGGATCCCCCTCTCTGTTCTCTTCTGTTTCGCACTGCCCAGATCTGGCCCTTCACGGTTTCTTATATTTTGGGAGATCTGTAACTCTGATTGCGCAGAAATTTTTACACGGTTTTTTTCCGGATATAATCTTCCTTGTGCCCGAAGTATAGCTCCAACTGACGTTCAAGGAGGGAACGATACACCCGGGCACGCCTAGGGCCTGGGACGCGCCCTGGTGGGTTGTGGTGGCCTCGGTCCTCCGTTTATGTTAATTCCACCTCCTAAATTTCACAGATATCCCAAAATAATTCTCCATAGATTTTTATCGCGTTTGGACTTCCTTTGATATGTATTTTCTGCAAAACAAAAACATGCAACAAACAGGAACTAACACTGGGCACTGGATAAGTAAGTTAGTCCAAATAAATCATATAAAAGGTTGCCAAAAGTATGTAAATGTTGAATAATATTGGCATGAAAGAATCAAAAATTATAGATACGACGGCGATGTATCAGCATCCCCAAGCTTAATTCCTGCTCGTCCTCAAGTAGGTAAATGACAAAAAAGATAATTTTTGATGTGGAATGCTACCTAGCATAAACTTGATCATATGTCCAGTCATGGCATGAATATTAAGACATAAGTGATTCAAAGCAATAGTCTATAATTTGACATAAAGACATCAATACTCAGGCATCCCAATAAAAAATCATGTCTTTCAAAATATCATCACTAAAGAAAGCTATCCCTACAAAATCATATAATCTTGTCATGCTCTATCTTCCTAACACAAACTATAAATCATGTACTACCCCGGTGTCAGCCAAGCAATTGGTTCATACTTTTTAATGCGCTTCAGCTTTTTCAACCCTCACGCAATACATGAGCGCAAGCCATGGATATAGCACTACGGGTGGAATAGAGTATGATGACAGGGGAAAATATAAAGAAGACAAAAAGGTAAGAAAGTCTCACATCAACGTGGCTAACCGACGTGCTATGGAGATGTAACATCCCAAATTTCCAATTTGGAATGTTATACATTATATCATCATTGCATATCATATTTTATTGCATTTTTGGTTGATCCTAGAAATTCTACGCAACTCAAGGACCCACGGAGAGAGTTGGGGATTTCGTTATTTTCATATTTGAGTTTTCACAAATTTTGAAAAGAGGATCGGTTGATTTTAATTATTTTTCTCTTCAAATATTTCTTATATGAAAATAAAAGAGAGGGGATAAAATGACTTCTCCAAAATAAAGAAATATTGGAGGAAAAATATTAAAATCAATTAAGAAATTTATTCGGAGTTTTATTGCTATTTTATTTGAATTAGGAAAAAATGCGTTTTTTCAAAATTTGCACTAGAGGCCCAAATAAATGTTCACTTCGTCCACTATATTCTTGGAGGACGGGGAAAATTTATTTTAGGATTTTTGGAGTCCGTTTAGTATTTCTTTTATTTGTTTTTCTGCGCGTCAGATTATTTTAAAGAAATAGGAAACTGACCTGCCGAGTTGTGTCCGCGTGGGACACCGACCCAGCCGACCTCTTATAAGCCGCTGGCCCGCCAGCCCACCCCACTCCAAAAGCCTAGCCCGACCCCGTCGCCAGCCGCCGCCGCCGCCGCTGCTGCCCGCCGCCGTCGGAGCCGCTCCCACGCGCCGCCGCCGCCGCTGCCTCATGGCCTTGCCGCCCGTCGCTACCACCGGAGTCCACCGGAGCCACCGCTGACCCCGCCGCTGAGGTAGCCGCCGTTTTTTTTAAAACCGATCGGTTTTATTTCAAAAACCCTAGATTTGTTTTTTATTTAGATCGGTTCGGTTTTCTTTGCTTTAGTTAAATAGCGAACGTTCATCCGTACATTCGTTTTAACGAGTAATGTTCACCCGTTAGCCGCAGATAGCGAACGTTCGTTCGTTAGCCTGTTTGTCAGTTTTTCTTTTTTCCATGGTTTTCCCGCGATTATTTTCGATTGTGATTTCTGCCCCGATCTTCGTTTTAGTTTATCTTTTCGCTCGTTTATCGGAATCATGCGATTCAAGTGCCTAGATCTTCGTCTCGAAGCCCTCTTTCTGTTTAATCAACTTGAAAAAGAATTTTGTACTGTAAAATTCAACTTTAGTCCAGATTAGTAAAAACATCTTGTTTGTTTCGCAGTTTGAGTTTCGTTGTTCCGTTTGATTTGTTTCTTTTTGCAAACTGGAGTTTTTCAGTTGAACTTTCTAGTTAGATCTCTTATTTGAGTTTTACCCGTGTTTCTAGTTGAGGGCTTATGTATGTTATTATTTGGTTGCGACAGAGTACCCAGAGTGCGAAGCGTGCTACTACGAGTCTCTAGGTTTCGCAGATCATCGGCAAGGCAAGTAACACTTTGATCATACCTCTTGACTACCCAGTTTTTATTGCATTAGATGAACCCTCAAACATTGCATGGTTAGGATCTGTTTAACATGTGGGTTTTGGGAAGAGATGATGAGGTAGTACCTATTGCCCTGTTTATTATCAAACTTTTGGGAGTTACTTCTACGTGATGCTTATATTGCTATGCTATGCTCGTAGATGTGGTTTGGGTGAGTGTATCCATGACAGATGTGAGTATTGTTAATTAATGGTTAAGTTAAGGTGGCTACTTAAATACACATCTGGGTGGATTGCTTGAGGCACCCTTGAGTACCCAGTGGTTGTCAGGGCACCTGGAGAATCCAGTGTTGTCCTAGGATATCCCGGAGTACCCGTGTGATCATCCTACGATCCGCCACCCAGGCTCAACGGGATCATAAGATTATTCATGCTAGAAACTTCCGTGTGCAGCCACAAGCCAATATGGGCGCTGGCATAGTTGAGTAAGTTGCGTGAAGCTCTTGAAGAGGTAGACTAGCAGATGTAGTGGGTTGTAGGTGGTACTATCTACCCAGAGTAGAGAGCTAATGCTTCAGAAAGACTGTGTCTCGAATCTCCGACCATGGATGTGTTCGAGTCTTGTGGGGAAAAGTGCACAAACCTCTGCAGAGTGTACAAACTAATCATCGTTAGCCGTGTCCCCGGTTATGGACATCTTGAGTATCTGGTTCTTCGATTATCATGTTGATCTCATCACTCTAAGTTAATTTGTTGGGTTTAATGATGATGCTTAATTGGGATTGAGTTGGAGGAACCTTCTCAATGTTTAACAACCACCATGATAGTCAAATAAAATGTATTCCTTTGTTGTAGGGAAAAATTGTCTTTATGCAAAACTGTAAGCATAGAGCTTTCCACCAGCCATATATGCATGTAGTGATAGCAATTATTCTTTCATTACTCTGTGTGTTACATTGCCAGCATATTCCATGTGCTGACCCATTTCGGGCTGCAACATTTCATGTTGCAGACTTTTCAGACGATGAGTAAGGTGCCATAGGTCGTTGTCTTTCACCCAGCTATGTCGTTGGAGTCGATGGACTCACTTTATCTTCCAAGCCTTCCGCTATTATCGTCATTAGATGGCCTTAAGCCATATTATTGTAATAAGTTCTCTTTTTGAGACATTCTATGTAATAAGTGTGTGATTGAAACCCTGCTATAAATCCTCAAGTACTGTGCGTGTCAGCATTACCGATCCAGGGATGACACTGATGCGCAGAGACTAGACTGTCAGAGGTCTGGTCGCTACAAGATGGTATCAGAGCACACATTGACTGTAGGACACGACCACCAAGCTAAAACCATAGGTCACTCCTCTCTTCTCATTTCTGACTTCTCTCCTCTTTTCTACTCTATAGGATGGCGGATGTAACGAACAAATTTCACACAACTGGATGAAGACACCCCTTTTGGACGACACTTGAAGGAAGTTACTAGATACCTGAACATTAGAATACCAAGCTTCACCGGGACCTACATCTCCACTTTACCAGAAGACGAGCATTGGATGATTCGAGTTCAAGTTCCAGGAAGGACGTTCATGCCAGTCACTGAGCCCATAGAGTTTTCCTTTGATGTACCAACGTGGAGTCTAGGCAAGAGCATGGCAGCCCACATCACCATGGGACGCATTGGAGAAGTTTACCAGAAGGATGTTAAGGATACTATCTACCTGATTTGTGGGCGCTGAGATGAGTAATGGGAGGTGATCAGCACCAGGAGGGATAGATCCATTGCAGATTTTATCCAGGAGTTAAACCAGCACATTCGTCGCCAGGAGAACCAGATGTGCGCAGGCATGATAGATCTGAAGAAGGCAATGACCAGGATCACGGAGCTGGACGTAGAACTCAAGTCTACACGCGATGGGTATGAGGAGGAAATGATGATAGTAGTGGAGAAGAATGACAATCTGATAAGGAAGCTAGGAGTATTCATGGGAGACCCCGCGCCAGGAGGAGAAGAGGACGATTCCACTTGTCCGGAGAACTACATCATCATCGACGACACCGACTCAGACCCTGATGATAGTGATGATGTCTATGTTGATGAAGCTGGAGCAGATATCATGGAGTCTTCCACCGATTAGAACTTCTGGTCGACCACCATATCAGTAGTAGTATTCCCCCATGTATATAGTATAGTCCAAGTACTTTTGTAACGATAGTTAGACAGATGTATGCCCTTGTTTGAATTGATTGGAGTGATATGATTGTGTTTGTCTCATGTGCATATGGGTAGTGTTTTCCCTCTAGACCTCATTCTATTCTGTTTTCTCATCTTTTCTAAACCCATCAGATGCCTCCGAGACATGACAATGGATTTGCTTTCCGGCCAGAGCTCACTCAGTTGATCCAGCAGCAGAATACCCTGATGCAGCTACTAGTCCAGAATTAGAACCAGGGGAACAACAAGAACAACAACCCACCACCACCCCCACATGTTGATCACTTAGCCCGTTTTCTAATGCTAAATCCGAAGTGTTGGGCAGGGGGACTCCTCCTCTACTATGGGGAACCTCTCTGTCCCACCAAATGCTGTTGGAAATGGAGGTAATATGAATACTGTAAGTGAAAGAGTGGAAGAAGAGGAAGAGGATGGGGGGAAACAAAAAGAGAGTGAGGAAAATTTCTTTGAGGAAGAAAGTGAAGAGGTGGATAATGAACTTCTTATTGATACTCTTGCTGTTGAGAACATGAAGGAGCAGGTGGAAGGAGTGGAATCGCATGGGGAATAGTACTATGATAATATTGTGGTTAACTCCCTGCAAATTATACCCAGTGTTCCAATGATAAGGAAGTCTCTATCCTATCTAGATGCTGTGCTTGGATAGCCTGTGGTTACTGAAGTTTATCCTGATGAGGTGACATGCCAGCAAGCCCCTGCGTTGTACTCTGTACAATCTCCTGCTGATTCGGGGGAAGAAAATATGGAGGTTATTCCTACTCCACCTGTGGTGAATGAGACCCAAACCAGACTGAGCTAGAGGACAGCTGGTGGCAATATTGAGCATATGGGGGTTCGAGCAGAGAAAATGACCAGGAAGAGAAACCTCCAAGGTAATGAAAAAAACCCAAGCTCCAATTCCTTTGAGATTCTTACAAATCTAGAGATTGTTGATACTGCTGCTAAAATGGGAGTGGATATCCCTGACAACAATTTTACTGTTGTTGATGTAATTAGGGAATTGGAAAAATCTAGAGCTAATTTAGCTGAGAAAACTGGAACCAATGCTCAACAACATGAAAAAATGTTGTTTATAACTAATGGTGTTGTAGATATATCCCCTTTAAATATTGAATGGTTGAAGGATGGGGAGATTGAGGAGGATGATTTTACTATGGTTAGATCTAGACGAAAAGAAAAGTTAATGTAGTCATATCTAAACCTGTGACTAGAAGTCAAAAGAATAAAGTGTGTTCTGATGCTGGTTCGACCATGGCTCCTGGTAAACCTAGCAACAAGAACCACTCTCCCAAAAACAAGAAAAATGATTAGTTTGTTTTGGAACTGTAGAGGTGTTGGGAAGAGAGGTATGGCAACCTGTATTCTAGACTTGATTAGAGATTATGGTTTGGACTTTGTTGGTATTCAGGAAACTATGAAAAAGGATTTTTCCTCTAAATTCTTGAGGAAAATTGATCCTGGGGAATGTTTTGAGTGGCGATGGACTCCCTCAGTGGGCAAATCTGGGGGGATTTTATGTGGCACTAAGAAAGACACTTTTGATGTTAAAAACTGTGAGGTGGGTAAATACATCATGAAAATGGAGGTGTGGGATAAGAGTAAGAAGTTGAACTATTGTGTTCTAGTGGTTTATGGATCTGCTCATGAGGAGCATAAGGTGGAATTCCTGACTGAACTGTCTGACATGTGCGGTAATATTACTTACCCTTACATTGTGGGTGGGGATTTCAATATTTTAAGGTACGCCAGGGAGAAGAATAAGAGAACCAGAACTAGCCATGCTTCTGATCTGTTTAATTACATCATCAATACCTTCTGTCTTAGGGAGGTTGATATGAATGGAGGTTTGTATACTTGGTCGAATAAGCAACAAAACCCTACACTAGAAAAGTTGGACCGAGTACTTATGTCCAGTTCTTGGGAGAGGCAGTTTCCTTTAACGTTTGTTAGAAAGCTAGTCAAGGAGATTTCGGATCACAGCCCCCTGATCCTGAATACTGATGATTTTTTACCTAATCCAGGCCATCAGAGAGATTTCAGATTCGATCTTAACTGGCTCAAAAACCTGGAGTTTATAACCTTAGTTGCTAAGGTGTGGTTGAAACCAGTTAATTCTAAAAATCCCATTGATGTACTAAAACATTAAGTTGAAGAGATTCAAAAAATTCTTTAAAGGATAGGGTGCAAATCTTTTTGGCAAATCGAGAAAGAGGAGAAGGGACCTCAGGGAGGAGTTAGAGCATCTAGAAAAACTGGAAGAAACAGATGTGTTGTCTCCTAAGCTATATGAGAGGAAAGTTGAGATATCGGCAGAATTATATAATCTGTTGGTGGAGGAGGAGGTGGCTTGGATGCAAAAATCACACGAAAATTGGCTCTTGAAAGGGGATAGGAATACTGAATACTTCCATAGAATTGTGAATGGGAGGATGTGCAGAAATATTATTATTTTTCTCTTAGTTGTGGGGATGTGATTATTGAAGGAAATAATAATCTCTTGGAACATGCCACTAAGTTCTATAAGGACCTTTTTGGGCCAGCAGTGGGAAACTTATGTAAAATGAAGGATGATATGTGGGAATCACAAGAAAAATTGTCAGACATTGACAACTTTATCCTTACTAGACCCTTTTCTGAAACAGAAGTCAAGAATGCGCTATTCTCTATGAAACCAAATAAAGCTCCTGGTCCAGATAATATTCCTATTGAGTTTTTCCAACATTGTTGGGAGATAGTGAAAAATGAAGTGATGATGTTATTTGACTGGTTCCATGATAACAAACTGGATGTGCAGCGTCTCAATTATGGGATCATAACTCTACTGCCTAAGGTTGTGGGGGCAAACAAGATTCAGCAATTCAGGCCTATATGCTTGCTTAGATGTATATACAAGCTGATCACCAAAGTACTTGCTATTAGGCTAGAACCTTTTGTGGATATTCTTTTCAGTAGACATCAAAATGCTTTCATTAAGAAGCGTGACATCATGGATGGGATCATGTCCCTGCATGAAATCTTGCACCACACTTACAATAGGAAGAAAACTGGTATTGTGTTGAAACTTGACTTCGAAAAGGCTTACGATAAAGTCAACTGGGACTTCCTTTGGATTGCCACAGAATGAGAGAATTCCATCCGAAATGGGTCGAGTGGGTCAGTAAAATTTTAGTGGGGGGTACAGTTAGTGTGAAGTTGAATGATGAGGTGGGCCCATACTTTCAAAGCTCGAAAGGGGTGCGCCAAGGGGACCCTTTCTCACCATTTCTTTTCAATTTAGCTGCTGATTGTTTGACAAAAATGATTCTTAAAGCCCAACAAAATGGCTTGTTCAAGGGTCTGGCCTCGGACTTGATTCCAAATGGAGTAGCTATTCTCCAGTACGCGGATGACACAATTTTGTGCTTCGAGGATAATATCAGGAATGCTCTGAACATTAAGTTGCTTTTATACCTCTTTGAGGTCATGTCAGGTCTAAAAATTAACTTCCTGAAGAGCGAGATCTTCTCTATCCGTGCGAATGATGAGACTATGCATAAGTATGCTGAGATGTTTAACTGCCAGATAGGTAACTTCCCTATGAAATACCTAGGCATGTCGGTCAGTTATGCTGGATTGAAATGTGGGGATTGGAGTTTTGTGGAGGACAAATTCACCATGCATGGTGAGAACTGGATTAGTGAAGTACTGTCTATGGGAGGGAGGCTTATTAAAGTAAATGCGGTACTGTCCCATATACCAACGTTTTACATGTCCATGTTCCTTTTAAACAAGACTACTCTAGAAAGGTGGGACAAGCCGAGAAGGAAATTCTTCTAGCATAGGAAAGGAAAGAAAAGAGGATATCATATGGTCAAATGGGACTGCGTTTGTCGGTCTAAAAAGAAAGGAGGCCTAGGGGTTAAGGACCTCAGAAAACAAAATATAAGCTTACTGGTGAAATGGTGGTGGAAGTTAGCTAAAAATAAGGGCCTCTGGCAGGATATAGTTAAGGCTAAGAACCTCAAAAAAATCTCGGTGGCCATGGTGGAGGCAAGGAATAATGATTCCCCATGTTGGAAATCCCTCTTGAGAGTGAAAAATTATATATGAAGGGCAGAGGTGTCAAATTGAATAAAGGGGATGTAGCCAGATTATGGCTTGATGAACTGGAAGGAAGGATACCATTTAAAGAAAAGTTTCCAGTACTTTTTGAGATTTGTGTTGAACAAAACTGTACTGTTGATAGAATAGAAGGTCTAAATCATATTACCTCCTTTAGGAGGAGGCTGTCTCCTGAGATGAGGAGTCAATGGGATGAAATGAAAAGGGAGGTACTGGCTCTCAAACAAAATGATTTACCTGATGAAGTTTACTGGAAGTTTGATAATTCTGGTATATATTCAACCAAATCTATGTATAGATGGTTAGAAAAAGATATCGTTGGTTCTAATTTCAAATGGATTTGGGATGCTAAGCTCCCCTTGAAAATACAAATCTTCTTATGGCAAGTGGGGCAAAATGCCATTTTGACTAGAGATAATATGAAAAAAAGAGCTTGGCCCGGAAACCCCTGTTGCTCCTTTTGCAACCAATTGGAAACAACCTCGCACTTGTTGTTCCTGTGTCAGGTGTCTAGAGTAGTTTGGAGAACTGTAGGAGCTCTTCTTGGGACGGATTGTTGTCCTAATTCCATCTGGCAGTATTACACCTGGATGTACAGCTTCCTGCCTGGTTTTGATAAAATTTATACTGTAGGCTTGGCAGCGATATGCTGGGCCATATGGCTAGCCCGGAACAGAGCCACTTTTGAACACAAATGGATTAATTCTCCTTTTGAGATCGTGTTCATAGCTTGCGCCTTTCTAATATATTGGGCAGGTCTTCAGAAACCTGGGATGGAAGAGATGGTGAAGAAGGGAGCGGAGATGCTGAAAGCGAATACTACTCAGATGATGTTGCTGTGTGGACCTCCTCCGGCGCCAAACACGGATGGGCGCGACTGAAGCTGAAGATGGGTGGCATTTTGGACTCGGCTTCGTCTATGGAGGACGTACTGCTGGGTCTTTGCTGGCATAGGATGTTGTAGTTCATTTTGGCAATTGATGGTACTTTGGCCTTGTCCTGGTGATGTGCGGATGTAATATGTGCGATACTTCTCTAGTTCCTGTAGGCAGTTTCGGGTGAAAGCAGGTTTTCGCCCCATGATCTGTTGTTCCTGATGACAGGCGCAGATAGTGGGTTTCCTGTTATTGCCCCAAGCTCGCTTTTATTCTTTCCCTAGCCCTTCTAGTTTCAGTTTCCTGAGATAATGTATTTCCGTTATGAAAGTAATGGAAAGGGGAAAAGCCCGGTTCGGAAAAAAAATCCGCCGCTGTTCTCTAGCAGCACCGAGCCAATTGTTGCAGATGATGGGCTCCGCAGGATTGGGATGGAGCTGACCACTGTAGGATGCACAGATGCGGAGAGAGTGCGCTTTGCCACACATTAGCTTGATGGACCCGAAGCATCATGGTGGGAGAACTTCACAGCCACTTACCCCATCGACACTATCACATGGGACCAGTTTCAGCATGCTTTTCGCACTACCCATGTTTCAGCAGGAGCAATGGCCATGAAGAAGCGCGAGTTTCAAAATTTGCGCCAAGGAGGACGCATAGTGGGCCAGTATGTGGATGATTTTAGTAAGTTAGCACGTTATGCCCCGGATGACGTCGCTACAAATGCCGCTAAGTAGGAGAAGTTTCTGGAAGGACTGAATGATGAGCTGAGCATGCAATTGATGGTGGCAACCTTCAACAACTACCAGGAGTTGGTAGATAGAGCTCTCATGATTGAAGGGAAGCAGTAGCAGATAGACAACCACAAGAGGAAGTATGGACAAGGGAAGTATAATTTAGGAGCTCAGCAGAGGCCCCGTTTTACCCGAACTCGGGAGGACACCTTGTAACGCCCCGGATACAACTTTCCATATTTGTAACTCCAACTCTTGCCTTTTCCGGAGATGCGATATGTTATTTCCTCCGTGGTTGGGTTTTTGTTTTTGTTTTGCTTTTTGTTCATGTCTTGCATTTCATCTCATAGCATCATGCACATTGCATTGGCATTGTTTTCTTAAACTTGCATCCGCTCGTAGTTGTCGCTCCTCGCTTATCTCCGTTGCGTTTGTTGACCGTTCCGAGACCAACCGTGTTTTTTCGATTCCCTCTTGTCAAACCACCTAACCTCTCTGCCAACCACAGACCCCCTCGTGTGCACGCCCGAAAGATGTCCCGAACCCGACCTGGGCTGTTGTTACCGATGAGTCCGGATCATCCCCAATCGTCTCTAAAACATCTCCGTTTTCTTATTTGGACCCCGTAGCCTATTTATCTCGACCGTTTGATTTTAATCGGATGGTCCGATTAGCGCCTAACCAAAATCCTTGCTATATATACTGCCTTACCCTAAAATCTAGGGACTTTGTCCCTTCACCCGCCGCCGCACTCCCCACCAAATTCCCCCTCGGGATCCTCCCAGATCCCCTTCGCTCCAACCAGCCATCACCGAAACTTCCAAATCCATCGATCCCCACCTCTCCTCGATTCCAGCCACATCCCTGCTCGATCTCATTGGGATCGAGGCTCTCTCCCGTCGCCCGTGCTCCTTCCCGAGCAGCGCACCCTGATGCCTCCTAGTTCCCGCAGCCGTGCAAGCACTCATGGAGGCGTGCATCCTCAAGACCGAGCCCCTGTCTCTGCTCCCGCGCTCAAGACCTCCTCTTCCCCGACGTTGCTGCCTAGTTGGAGCTCGTCCATCGCCGGTGACCAGCAGGTCCCAGCGCCTCCTTTTTTCCCCTGTCTCCTCTGTTACCTGCTCTTGATCCACCTCTATCTCATGTCCCTATCTCTCTCCCCGCCATGGACAGGTACCAACAACCTGTCGGCCACTAGGAGCTCAAGGCGCCGAACCCTCCCCGTTGTCTGCATCTCCTCCGGCAGCGCCGCCGTGCCCGCACGCCTCTGGCGAAGCTCCGGTCAGCCAAGTCGCGCCCGTTCTTCCCTCCTTTCCTGTTTCTTCTCCCTGTCCTCTTCTCTGAACTCAACTGCTCTCTGTATTTCTTCGTAGGAGCCGAGTCGTCGTCGTCCTGTTCGACTCCCACCATCGGGAACCGGCTCCCCTCGTCAGATCCGGCGGATCCCCGCCGCCGTCCGCCGCCTGCAAGCCCCATCTTGTCGAACCTCCCATCAAGCAGCGCGTCGTGCCCTGCTTCTGCCTCGCCCGCCCGTCTCTGAAGACGAGCGCACGAGTAGTGCCCGTGCCCGTTGACCCGTCATCTCGCGCGCGTGGCCTCTTCGCCTTGGGCGCCTCTCTGCCTCGCAGGCCCAGCCTGCTCCAGCTCCTCAACCGGCCTGCTAGACCTCCTCCACCGACCGGGCCGAAGCCCATGGGTGAGGCCCCGAGCGCCTCCCTTTTTTTTCTTTCTGTTGGGCCTGCTCCAGCCAGATTCGGCCCATGTATTTTTTTCCATGCGCTGCGAATTTAGCTAATTTCCAAAGACTGCAGTTTTGCAGAAAACCCCCTAAGTATCATGCATATAATAACTCATGAAACGTGCATCGGGTTAAAATGATTCAAACATGTAAAATGCTTAGAATTTTGTGTAGATTAATAATATTCAACTTTCACCCATGTTAAAATTGTTTAAATGTGTTGTTTAAATTAATTTGCTTAAATGCCATGCTAAAATGATTTATTTCATAACTAAATAACCGTAGCTCAGTTTTAAATAAACTTTATATGTAAATGGGGTGGAAAAATGCCTAGTTTAACATGGTGCACTTTATTTTCCTGTTTAACAACCTTAAAATATGTTTTAGGGTAGAACAGTAGCAAATTCGAAATATGCATATGAGGATTTTCCGGAATTGTTGTTTGTTTTTCCGGCCTCATTTAAACTTGCCTAAATAGTTAGTTTGCTTATGCTTCACCCCTTGCCATGTTTAACAACATTTAATATTGTTGGATACATAACCGAGAGAACTAAATAAGTCATGTGGTGTTTCGTCAATATGCAACTCGTTGCATATTGAGCTCCACTTGTAGTATTGTTTGTTGCACTTTGCCATGCCATACCTCATTAAACTGGACATGCATCATACTTGATTGTGCATCATGCCATGTTTATGTGATGGTTGTTTACCATATTGTTTGCTTCTTTCCGGGTTGCTTCTCTCGTTAGCTTCGGTTTCGTTCCGGAGTTGTGAGGATTCGTTCGACCACGCCCGTTCGTCTTCTTCATGGATTCGTTCTTCTTCCTAGAGGGATTTCAGGCAAGATGACCGTCACCTTGGATCTCACTACTATCATTGCTATGCTAGTTGTTTCGTTCTATCGCTATGCTGCGCTACCTATCTCTTGCTTATCAAGCCTCCCAAATTGCCATGTCAGCCTCTAACCTTTTTCACCCTTCCTAGCAATCCGTTGCTTGGCTATGTTACCGCTTTGCTCAGCCCCTCTTATAGCGTTGTTAGTTGCAGGTGAAGTTGAAGATTGCTCCATGGTGGACAGGATTATGTTGGGATATCACAATATCTCTTATTTAATTAATGCACCTATATACTTGGTAAAGGGTGGAAGGCTCGGCCTTATGCCTGGTGTTTTGTTCCACTCTTGCCGCCCTAGTTTCCGTCATACCGGTGTTATGTTCCCGGATTTTGCGTTCCTTACGCGGTCGAGTGATTTATGGGACCCCCTTGACAGTTCGCTTTGAATAAAACTCCTCCAGCAAGGCCCAACCTTGGTTTTACCATTTGCCTCACCTAGCCCTTTTTCCCTTGGGTTTCCGGAGCCCGAGGGTCATCTTTATTTTACCCCCCCCCCCCCCCCCGGGCCAGTGCTCCTCCGAGTGTTGGTCCAACCTGAGCGATGTCCGGCGCCCCCTGGGCAACCAGGGTCTATGCCAACCCGTTGTCTTGCTCATCCGGTGTGCCCTGAGAACGAGATATGTGCAGCTCCTATCGGGATTTGTCAGCACATCGGGCGTCTTTGCTGGTCTTGTTTTACCATTGTCGAAATGTCTTGTAAACCGGGATTCCGAGACTGATCGGGTCTTCCTGGGAGAAGGTATATCCTTCGTTGATCGCGAGAGCTTATCATGGGCTAAGTTGGGACACCCCTGCAGGGTATAAACTTTCGAGAGCCGTGTCCGCGGTTATGTGGCAGATGGGAATTTGTTAATGTCCGGTTGTAGATAACTTGACACCAGATCCGAATTAAAATGCATCAATCGCGTGTGTAGCTATGATGGTCTCTTCTCGGCGGAGTCCGGGAAGTGAACACGGTTTCTGTGTTATGATTGGCGTAAGTAGGAGCTCAGGATCACTTCTTGATCATTACTAGTTCACGACCGTTCCGCTTGTTTCTCTTCTTGCTCTCATTTGTGTATGTTAGCCACCATATATGCTTAGTCGCTGCTGCAACCTCACCACTTTACCCCTTCCTTACCCATTAAGCTTTGCTAGTCTTGATACCCATGGTAATGGGATTGCTGAGTCCTCGTGGCTCACAGATTACTACAACAATAGTTGCAAGTACAGGTTGTACGATGATCATGACGCGAGAGCGATGTTTGCTTGTTTTGGAGTTCTTCTTCTGCTTCTTCTTTGATCAGGGGATAGGTTCCAGGTCAGCAGCCTGGGCTAGCAGGGTGGATGTCATTTGAGTTTCTGTTTGTGTTTCATCTGTAGTCGGATGGTTCTCTTATGCAAGATGTATTGTTGTATTCGTGTGGCATTGTATGCCTCTTGTATGTATCCCCATTTATTATGTAATGTTGATGTAATGATATCCACCTTGCAAAAGCGTATCAATATGCGGTTCTATCCTTGGTGGGACCTTCGAGTCTCTTTAGGATAGTATCGCATATTGGGCGTGACACACCTTCACCACAACCATGGAGGCCATAATTCCAATGGAGGAAATTCGCATAACCATAGTGGCCCCAAGAATGGGAATGGGAATGGAGGAAGTAACGGCCAGAACCGTAACAACCCAGCAACGCCCGCCAAGAAGGATGTAAGTCACATTACTTGTTTCAAGTGCGGGAAGAATGGACATTACGCCACGAAGTGTTCTGAAGCAAAGAATGGAAATGGCAATGGAAGCTCTGGGAAGAAGCCCAACCCTTTCAATAGGGGATGAAGTGAACCACTTTAGCATGGAGGAGGTTGAAGCGCAGCCAGATGCAGTAATAGGTGAGTTTTTGGTTAAGTCATTTACTGCAATCATTCTTTTTGATACTGGTGCATCGCATTCATACATATCAAGGGGATTTGTGGATAAGTATAACCTGCCAACCCAAGCCCTTAGGTCACCCATGTTAGTAACCTCGCCAGGAGCAGAGTATATGGCTAGCCTATGGTGTGATCGGTTACCATTAAGGATTGGTAACTATGTGTTCCCCTCAGACCTAATAGTTTTGGAGTCACAAGGACTGGATGTAATATTAGGCATGGATTGGTTATCGAAGTATGGAGGGAACATTGACTGCGCCAGTAAGTCGATTTTTCTCACCACCCCAGAAGGAAGAAGGATCAAGTATGTATCCCGGCATGTGCCGAAGAGGACTCAAGTGAATTCCTTATCAGGAATTGTACAGGAGGAAGTACCAGTGGTGAAGGATTTCCCTGATGTATTTCCAGAAGAGTTGCCAGGCATGCCACCGGATAGAGACATTGAGCTTTTTATTGAGCTTTTGCCAGGCACAGGGCCAATATCTAAGAGACCGTACCGGATGCCCGCAAAGGATTTGGAAGAGATTAAGAAGCAGATTAAGGAGTTACTGGATAAAGGCTATATTCGCCCAAGTTCGTCACCTTGGGGATCACCAATGCTTCTAGTGGAAAAGAAGGATGGATCATTGAGGATGGTTGTTATCGTGGATTGAATGAGGTGACGATCAAGAACAAGTACCCACTGCCGATGATCAATGATTTGTTTGACCAATTGCAAGGAGCTAAAATATTTTCCAAGATCGATCTACGATCAGGATACCACCAGCTGAAGATTCAAGAGTAGGATATACCTAAGACAGCTTTTACCACAAGGTTCGGGCTATATGTGTATACTGTTATGTCATTTGGTATGATTAACGCACCTGCCTATTTCATGAACATGATGAACAAGGTGTTTATGGAGTTTTTGGATAAGTTCGTCGTGGTGTTCATTGATGATATATTGGTCTACTCGAAGAATGAAGAGGGACATAAGGAGCATTTGCGTTTGGTACTTGGGAAGCTCAGAGAACATCAGTTATATGCCAAGTTCAGCAAGTGTGAGTTTTGGTTAAAGGAACTTGGATTCCTTGAACATGTTATATCCGAAGAAGGAATAGCAGTAGACCCCACCAAGGTTGTCACTGTGACAAATTAGGAATCACCTACGTCAGTTGGAGAGATCTAGAGTTTTCTTGGACTCGCAGGATACTATCGGAGGTTCATTGAGAATTTCTCGAAGATTGCAAAGCCCATGACAGAGTTGTTGAAGAAGGACACCAAGTTTAAATGGACTGAGGAATGTGAAGCCAGTTTTTAGGAGTTGAAGAAACGCTTGGTTACAGCCCCAGTGTTGATTCTTCTAGATCAACGCAAGGATTATCAAGTGTATTGCAATGCTTCTCCTCGAGGACTTGGAGTAGTGCTTATGCAGGAGGGAAGAGTTGTTTCCTATGCCTCACGACAGCTTAAAATCCATGAGTTAAATTATGCTACACACGATTTGGAGTTAGCAGCCGTAGTGCATGCGTTGAAGACATGGAGGCATTTTCTCATCGGAAACCATTGTGAGGTGTACACGGATCACAAGAGTTTGAAATTCATCTTCACGCAGAAGGAGTTGAATCTCAGGCAAAGGAGATGGTTGGAGCTCATCAAGGATTATGATATGAGGTTGCACTATCATCCCGGAAAGGCTAACGTAGTAGCCGATGCGTTGAGTCGCAAGAGTCATGTCAATACACTCATGACCAGAGGATTACCCAAGGAGTTAGCAAAGGATCTTCACGAGCTATGTTTCGAAATAGTTCCGAGAGGTTATGTAGCAGCATTGGAAATTCAGTCCACCTTGATGGATAAGATCAGGGAAGCTCAAAAGACTGACAAAGAGATTGCCGAGATAAAGGAAAGGATGAGCAAAGGAAAAGCTAAAGGATTTCGTGAGGATGAGCACGATTCCTTATGGTTTGAGGATCGCGTATATGTGCCTAATGACCCCGAGATTGGGAAGTTGATTCTGCAGGAGGCCCATGATTCGCCGTATTCGATTCACCCAGGAAATACCAAGATGTATCTAGATTTGCAGGACATTTTCTGGTGGACCGGAATGAAGAAGGATATTGCGGAGTATGTAGCAGTTTGTGATGTATGTCAGAGAGTGAAGGCAGAGCATCAGAAGCCAGCAGGATTGCTACAGCCATTGCTGATACCCAAATGGAAGTAGGACAAGCTAGGCATGGATTTTATCATAGGATTGCCCAGGACTCATTCAGGCTATGACTCTATTTGGGTTGTAGTAAATCATTTGACGAAGGTAGCTCATTTCATCCAAGTGAAGACCACTTACACCAGTGCTAAGTTGGCAAAGATATACATGACCAGGATATGTCCGATGGAGTTCCTAGGACCATTGTATTAGATAGAGGAACCTGGTTTACCTCAAAGTTTAGGAATCGGTTGCATGATACTTCGGGCACCAGGCTAGAGTTTAGTACAACCTTTCGTCCACAGACAGATGGACAGACCGAGAGAGTCAATCAGATTCTGGAGGACATGTTGAGAGCTTGTGCGCTAGATTATGGATCTAGTTGGGACGACAATTTGCCATATGCAGAGTTCTCTTACAATAACAGTTCTCAAGCCAGTTTGAAGATGCCCCCTTTCGAAGATTTGTACAGAAGGAGGTGCAGGACACCGTTGCTATGGGATGAAGTTCGGAGACTGTCAGTTGTTTGGACCAGATTTCATTAAGGAGTCTGAAGAGAAGGTTAAACTGATTCGCGATAGACTCAGGGTAGCCCAGTCTAGGCAGAAGAGCTATGCAGATTCAAAACGCAAGGAGATAGTTTACAAAGTCGAAGACAGAGTGTATCTTCGTGTGTCCCCAGTTCGAGGAGTTAAGCGTTTTGGAGTTAAGGAAAAGTTAGCACCAAGTTTTGTGGGACCATACAAAGTTTTGGAACATATGGGAGAAGTTGCTTACAATTTGGAATTGCCAGAAGGATTGTCAGGAGTTCACGATGTGTTCCACGTTTCCCAGTTGAAGAAGTGCCACGCAGAGATGGCCAATATTCCTCTAAGAGATACAGTGCCACTGGAAGCGATTCAGTTGGATAGGGATTTGACCTACAAGGAGAAACCAATGAAGATTCTCGAGTTTGCCAGCCGAGTCACACGCAGTAAGGTTATCAAGTTCTGCAAAGTTTAGTGGAGCCACCATACCGAGGATGAAGCCACCTAGGAACGAGAGGAAGACCTACGGAAGGATCACCCGCACCTATTTTCTAGCCAACCCGAATCTCGAGGGGGGTAGGTTTCTAACATCCCAAATTTCCAATTTGGAATGTTATACATTAGATCATCATTGCATATCATATTTTATTGCATTTTTGATTGATCCTAGAAATTCTACGCAACTCAAGGACCCGCGGAGAGAGTTGGGGATTTCATTATTTTCATATTTGAGTTTTCTCAAATTTTGAAAAGAGGATCGGTTGATTTTAATTAGTTTTCTCTTCAAATATTTCTTACATGAAAATAAAAGAGAGGGGATAAAATGACTTCTCCAAAATAAATAAATAGTGGAAGAAAACTATTAAAATCAATTAATAATATTATTCAGAGTTTTATTGCTATTTTATTTAAATTAGGAAAAAATGCGTTTTTAAAAATTTGCATTAGAGGCCCAAATAAATGTTCAGTTTGTCCGCTATATTCTTAGAGGAGGGCGAAAAATTATTTCAGGATTTTTGGAGTCTGTTTAGTATTTCTTTTCTTTCTTTTTCTACGCGTCGGATTATTTTAAAAAGAAAAAAAAGGAAACCGACCTACCGGGCCGTGTCCGCTTGGGACACCGACCCGGCCGGCCTCTTATAAGCCGCCAGCCCGCCAGCCCACCCCACCCCAAAACCCTAGCCCGACCCCACCGCCAGCCGTCGCCGCCGCCACGCGCCGCCGCCGCTGCCCGCCGCCGCCGCTGGAGCCGCTTGTTGCCGCCGCTGCAGCCGTGTGTTGTCGTCGCCCCGCCACCCGCCACGTCGCCGCCAACCCCGCCGTTCCGCCGCCGACCCTGCCGCCGAGGTAGCCGCCGGCTTTTTTAAATCGATCAGTTTTATTTCGAACAGATCCGTACATTTTTTATTTAGATCGGTTCGGTTTTCTTAGATTTAGTTAAATAGTGTACGTTCGTCTGTACGTTTGTTTTAACGAACTGTGTTCACCCGTTAGACGCAGACATCGAACGTTCGTTCGTTAGCCTGTCCGTCAGTTTTTCTTTTTTCCAGGGTTTTTCCGCGATTATTTTCAATCGCGATTTCTGCCCTGATCATCGTTTTAGTTTATCTTTTCACTCGTTTATCGGAATCAGGCGATTCAAGCGCCTAGATCTTCGTCCCGAAGCGCTCTTTCTGTTTAATCAACTTGAACAATAATTTGGTACTGTAAAATTTGACTTTAGTCCAGATTAGTAAAAACATCTTGTTTGTTTCACAGTTTGAGTTCGTTGTTCCGTTTGATTTGTTTCTTTTTGCAAACCGGAGTTTTTCAGTTGAACTTTTTGGTTAGATCTCTTATTTGAGTTTTACCCATGCTTCTAGTTGAGTTATTATGTATGTTATTGTTTGTTTGCGATCGAGTACCCGGAGTGCGAAGCGTGCTACTATGAGTCTCTAGGTTTCGCAGATCATCAGCAAGGCAAGTAACACTTTGATCATACCTCTTTACTACCCAGTTTTTATTGCATTAGATCAACCCTAAAACATTGCATGGTTAGGATCTATTTAACATGTGGGTTTTGGGAAGTAGATGATGAGGTAGTACCTATTGCCCTGTTTATTATCAAACTTTTGGGAGTTACTTCTACGTGATGCTTATATTGCTATGCTATGCTCATAGACGTGGTTTGGGTGAGTGTATCCATGACAGATGTGAGTATTGTTAATTAATGGTTAAGTTAAGGTAGCTACTTAAATATACATCTGGGTGGATTGCTTGAGGCACCCTGGAGTACCCAGTGGTTGTCAGGGCACCTGGAGAATCCAGTGTTGTCCTAGGATATCCCGAAGTACCCGTGTGACCATCCTACGGTCCACCACCCAGGACCAAAGGGATCATAAGATTATTTATGCTAGAAACTTCCTTGTGCAGCCACAAGCCAATATGGGCTCTGGCATAGTTGAGTAAGTTGTGTGAAGCTCTTGAAGAGGTAGACTAGCAGATGTAGTGGGTTGTAGGTGGTACTGTCTAACTAGAGTAGAGAGTTAATGCTACAGAAAGACTGTGTCTCGAATCTCCAACCATGGATGTGTTCGAGTCTTGTGGGGAAAAGTGCGCAAACCTCTGCAGAGTGTACAAACTAACCATGGTTAGCCATGTCCCCGGTTATGGACATCTTGAGTATCAGGTTCTTCGATTATCATGTTGATCTCATCACTCTAAATTAATTTGTTGGGTTTAATGATGATGCTTAATTGGGATTGAGTTGGAGGAACCTTCTCAAAGTTTAACAACCACCACCACCACCAACAACAAAGCCTTTAGTCCCAAACAAGTTGGTGTAGGCTAGAGGTGAAACCCATAAGATCTCGCAACCAACTCATGGCTCTGGCACATGGATAGGAAGCTTCCACGCACCCCTGTCCATATAGCTAGCTCTTTGGTGATACTCCAATCCTTCAGGTCTCTCTTAATGGACTCCTCCCATGTCAAATTCGGTCTACCCCGCCCTCTCTTGACATTCTCCGCACGCTTTAGCCGTCTGCTATGCACTGGAGCTTCTGGAGGCCTCGCTGAATATTCCCAAACCATCTTAGACGATGTTGACAAGCTTCTCCCCAATTGGTGCTACCCCAACTCTATCTTGTATATCATCATTCCGAACTTGATCCTTCCTCGTGTGGCCACACATCCATCTCAACATACGCATCTCCGCCACACCTAACTGTTGAACATGTCGCCTTTTAGTCGGCCAACACTCCGCGCCATACAACATTGCGGGTCGAACCGCCGTCCTGTAGAACTTGCCTTTTAGCTTTTGTGGCACTCTCTTGTCACAGAGAATGCCAGAAGCTTGGCGCCACTTCATCCATCCAGCTTTTATTTGATGGTTCACATCTTCATCAATACCCCCATCCTCCTGCAACATTGACCCCAAATACCGAAAGGTGTCCTTCCGAGGTACCACCTGGCCATGAAGGCTAACCTCCTCCTCCTCACACCTAGTAGTACTGACACCGCACATCATGTACTCGGTTTTAGTTCTACTAAGCCTAAACCCTTTCGATTCCAAGGTTTGTCTCCATAACTCTAACGTCCTATTTACCCCCGTCTGACTATCGTCAACTAGCACCACATCATCCACAAAGAGCATACACAATGGGATATCTCCTTGTATATCCCTTGTGACCTCATCCATCACCAATGCGAAAACGATAAGGGCTCAAAGCTGACCCCTGATGCAGTCCTATCTTAATCGGGAAGTCATCGGTGTCGACATCACTTGTTCGAACACTTGTCACAACATTATCGTACATGTCCTTGATGAGGGTAATGTACTTTGCTGGGACTTTGTGTTTCTCCAAGGCCCACCACATGACATTCCGCGGTATCTTATCATAGGCCTACTCCAAGTCAATGAACACCATATGCAAGTCCTTCTTTTGCTCCCTATATCTCTCCATAAGTTGTCCTACCAAGAAAATGGCTTCCATGGTCGACCTCCCAGGCATGAAACCAAACTGATTTTTGGTCACGCTTGTCATTCTTCTTAAGCGGGGCTCAATGACTCTCTCCCATAGCTTCATTGTATGGCTCATCAGTTAATTCCACGGTAATTAGTACAACTCTGAACATCCCCCTTGTTCTTGAAGATTGGTACTAATATACTCCGTCTCCATTCTTCTGGCATCTTGTTTGCCCAAAAAATTAGGTTGAAAAGCTTGGTTAGCCATACTATCACTATGTCCCCGAGACCTTTCCACACCTCAATGGGCATACAATCAGGGCCCATCGCCTTGCCTCCTTACATACTTTTTAAAGCCTCCTTCACCTCAGACTCCTGGATTCGCCGCACAAAACGCATGCTGGTCTCATCAAAGGAGTCGTCCAGTTCAATGGTAGAACTCTCATTCTCCCCATTGAACAGCTTGTCGAAGTACTCCTGCCATCTATGCTTAATATGCTCGTCCTTCACCAAGAGTTGGCCCGCTCCATCCTTGATGCATTTGACTTGGCCAATATCCCTCGTCTTCCTCTCCCGGATCTTAGCCATCTTATAGATGTCCCTTTCACCTTCCTTCGTGCCTAACCGTTGGTAGAGGTCCTCATATGCCCGACCCCTTGCTTCACCAACAGCTCTCTTTGCGGCCTTCTTCGCCATCTTGTACTTCTCTATGTTGTCTACACTCCTATCCAGGTATAGGTGTCTGAAGCAATCTTTCTTCTCTTTAATCGCCTTCTGGACATCATCATTCCACCACCAGGCATCCTTATCTTTGCTTCTCCTTCCCCTGGACACTCCAAACTCCTCCGAGGCCACCTTACGAATGCAAGTCGCCATCTTCATCCACACATTGTCCGCATCCCCTCCTTCCTCCCAAGGGCCCTCCTTAATTACCCTCTCCTTGAACACCTGAGCTACCTCCCCCTTGAGCTTCCACCACTTCGTTCTAGCGACTTTGGCATGCTTATCCCGGTGGACACGAATCCGAAAGCGGAAGTCAGCAACCACCAGCTTATGCTGGGGTACAACACTCTCTCCAGGTATCACCTTACAGTCTAGGCACGCACGCATATCTTCTCTTCTTGAGAGTATGAAATCAATCTGGATAGAGTGTTGGCCACTCTAAAAGTCACCAGATGTGATGCTCTTTTTCTAAAGAGGGTGTTAGCTACAATCATGTTGTAGGCTAGAGCAAAGCTTAAGATATCTTTTCCTTCTTGATTCCTGATGCCATAGCCAAAGCCCCCATGCGCCCCTTCAAAACCTGTGTTAGATGTACCCACGTGGCCATTGAGGTCTCCTCCTATGAAGAGCTTCTCACCAATCGGTACACTCCTAACCATGTCTTCCAAGCCTTCCCAGAACTCCCTCTTGGTGTTCTCATTGTGGCCTACTTGCGGGGCATACGCACTGATAACATTGAGAACCAAGTCCTCAACTACCAGCTTAACCAGGATAATCCGGTCCCCACGTCTCTTGACGTCTACCACTCCATACTTGAGGCTCTTGTTGATCAAGATGCCTACGCCATTTCTGTTTGCAGCCGTCCCCGTGTACCACAGCTTGAAGCCGGTATCCTCCACCTCCTTCGCCTTCTTTCCTCGCCATTTGGTTTCTTGGATGCAAAGGATATCAACACCTCTCCTCACTGCTGCATCAACTAGCTCCCGAAGCTTCCCCGTCAGAGACCCTGCATTCCAGCTACCTAAGCGAATCCTCCTAGGCTCGGCTAGATTCCTTACCCTTCACACTCGTCGAGTCAAATGCGAAGACCCTTGCTCATTTTCCACTACATCCGGGCGCCGATGTAGCGCGCCACTAAGGATGCGACTGCTCGATCCTTGCTCACTTGCCACCGTATCCGGATCAAGATACGGCGTGCCACTTGGGGGTGAGGGCCCGACCCTTGCCCATTTTCCACCACACCCAGGTTCCGATGTGGCGCATTGCTAAGAGGGTTACGCCCCAATGAAAATCTTTTGGGTTTCATCTCCATAAGAGTGGCTGAGTTTTTACGTTGGCTCGCCAAGCCTATCACAACCCTCCTCCTTTACCCGGGCTTGGGACCGGCTATGTTGAGACAAGATAGGCGGAGTTTTAACAACCACCATGATAGTTAAATAAAATTTATTCCTTTATTCTAGGGAAAAATTGGCTTTATGCGAAACTGTAAGCATACAGCTTTCCACCAGCCATATATGCATGTAGTGATAGCAATTATTCTTTCATTACTTTGTGTGTTACATTGCCAGCATATTCCATGTGCTGACCCGTTTCGGGCTGCAACATTTCATGTTGCAGACTTTTCAGACGACGAGTAAGGTGTCATAGGTCATTGTCTTTCACTCAGCTATGCCATTGGAGTTAATGGACTCACTTTATCTTCCAAGCCTTCCGTTGTTATCATTATTAGATGGCCCTTAGCCATATTATTGTAATAAGTTCTCTTTTTGAGACATTCCATGTAATAAGTGTGTGATTGAAACTCTGTTATAAATCCTCAAGTACTGTGCATGTCAGCATTACCGATCTAGGGATAACACTGATGCACAGAGACTAGACTGTTTGAGGTCTTGTCTCTACAGGAGATGCCCATAAATTGATATCAACGCGAGGAGTAGGGATTGCCATGCAACGAATGCACTAAGAGCTATAAGTGTATGGAAACTACATATGAAAACTAAGTAGGTGTGCATCTAATCCTATAATGAAATATTCCCACTAGTATATGAAAGTGACAATATATGAGACTCTCCATATGAAAAGCATGGTGCTACTTTGAAGCACAAGTGTGGTAAATGATACTAACAATGCCCCTTCTCTCTTTGTTTATTTCTTTTCCTTTTTCTTTTTTTCTTTCCTTTTCTTCTTTCCTTTTTTTTTTCTTTTTTTCTTTTTCTTTTTTTTCTTTCTGTCATTTTTAGGAGTCTCATCCCGACTTATGGGGGAATCATAGTCTCTATCATCCTTTCCTCACTGGGGCACTGCTCTAAAAATGAATAATGATGATAATCACACTTCTATTTACTTATAACTCAAAAGAAATAAAAATTACAACTTGATACCTATAACAAAATATGACTCTATATGAATGCCTCTGGCAGTGTACCAGGAGGTGCAATGATCTAGCGTAACATGTATGAAAAATGATGAACGGTGGCTGAGCCACAACTACTATGTCAGCTATATGATCATGCAAAGCAATATGCCAATGAATGCTCAAGTCATCAAACGGAAGCGTTGGAAGTTGCGTGGCAATATATCTCGGAATGGACATGGAAAAGCCATAATAGGTAGGTATGGTGGCTGTTTCGAGGAAGATATAATAAGGCTTATGTGTGATAGAGCATATCATATCACGGTGTTTGGATGCTCCTGCGAAGTTTGCACCGACACTCGAGGTGAGAAAGGGCAATGCACAGTACCGTAGAGGCTAGCAAATTGCGGAAAGGTAAGAGTGCGTATAATCTATGGACTCACATTAGTCATAAAGAACTCATATACTTATTGCAAAAGTTAATTAGCCCTCGAAGCAAAGTAATACTAAGCATGCCCCAAGGGGGGAGGTTGGTAGGAGTTAACCACCGCACGCCCCCGACCTTCACACAAAGATAGACAATCAAGGATAAATTGTGCTCCAACTTCCCGGCATAACGAGAGACTATACGTGCATGCTTCCAGAATCACAAACCTTAACACCAAAATTCTTACTAACCACAACCGTTTACTAGTACTTCCCACATATTCCATCTCTATATCGCAAAACTATTGCAAGGAATCAAACATATCATATTCAGTGATCCATAAGTTTTATGTAGGATTTTTATGACTAACCATGTAAATGACCAATTCCATTTGTATCTCTAAATTGATATAAGTTAAGAATGAGACTTTAATTCTTTCTACAAAAGATCATGCTCTAACAAATATAAGTGAAGCAAAAGATCATTCTATGAACATCGGTTTTCTATGTGAAGAGAAACAGGTAATCCAAACTTCAAATGATATAAGTGAAGCACATGAAGCATTATATAAAGCCATACTCAAAAGATATAAGTGAAGTGCAATGAGCATTCTATAAATAAACCATGGACTATCTCATACAAGCATGATGCATAAAATAAAATGAAAACTAAATGCAAAAGATGCTCCAAGATTTGCACATATCACATGAACGAAACAAAGACGAAAACATACTAATACTTGTTCAAGAAAGAAGGGATTCCTTCCGGGGCATGCCCAAGCTTAGACACTTGAGTCTCCTTGAATATTTACTTGGGGTGCCTTGGGCATCCCCAAGATTGAGCTCTTGCGTCTCCTCCTTCTCCTCATATCGAGACCTCCTCGATCTTTGACCACTTCATCCACACAAAACTCAACAGAAAGCTCGGTAAGATCCATTAGTATAATAAAGCAAATCACTCTTTAAGTACTGTTGCAAACCAATTCATATTTTGTTTTTGCATTGTAGCTACTGTAATATAACTTTTCCATGGCTCATACCACCGATAGAATCGATAGTTTCATCAAAACAAGCAAAAAATGCATCAAAAACAGAATATGTCTTAAACAGGACAGTCTGTAGTAATCTGAACATTCACCATACTTATGGTACTCCAAAAATTATGAAACAGTTATGACAAAATAAAAAGTTTGTATAGAAAGACTGTACAAAAAGTTTCAGAACCTTTCGTCGTTCTAGTAAAAAAATGTAAAATCGCGCGCTACAGCCAAAGTTTCTGTTTTTGCACTGCACATACCAACAAGCAATCTACTCATCCTAAAGGAAAATCTTGGCACATTATTTTTATAATACAATTGAATTGTACAAGGGGATAGTTATTTTTGTTGAAAAGTTTCTGCAATTCAATATTCCCAAAGTTTCAATTAGCATGAACAAAGTTCAAGGCATGCTCCCGCTTCCACGCTGCTCGTCTATCTCACTTTCACTTTTCTTTTTGTAAAGTTTTAAGTTCTCCTCTATATTTTTTGTTTTTAAACTATATAAAATAACTCAACAGAAATAAATGACTCTCTAAAACTTCCGGGTTGTCTCCCTGGCAGCGCTTTCTTTAAATCCATTAAGCTAGGCATGAAGTGCTCAAGTAATGGATCCACCCGGATCCCAAGGTATATCAAAGCCAATTTTAATTAACAATGATTTGGAATTTAGTAGTGAGCACAAACCAACATATAACATGCAATGATCCTTCCTATGCATCGACATGTCATACAAGAATAATTCATGCACATCAAGTAATGGCCAATACATAGCATAAGTAGTTTCTTGCAATTTTTTCGTGTTGGATACATAGAGAGGTGGAGATGTAGTTCCTCTCTCATAATAATTACAAGTAGGAGAAGCAAGCACATGCATATCATGTGCAACGGTAAAAGGCAACCCATCAATATAATAATTAATAAGTGTAAACTTCTCCGATATAGTGTAGTTGGGAGAATTCAAAAAGATAATAGGACTATCATGTATGGGTGCAATAGCAACAATTTCATGTTTAACATAAGGAACAATAGCAAGTTCATCTCCAATAGCATAATTCATATTGGCATCTTGGCCACAAGCATAGCAAGCATCATGAAAAAGGGATATTTCAAACGAATCAAGGGGATCATAGCAATTATCATAGCATTCAATCTTCGGTAAGAATGAAGGGACGTTAAACAAAAGGCTACAGCTTTGGTGGACACTGAGGTTCGTCGTAGTGCACGGCTCAGTGCTTTAAGAGATGGCTACCGTTTGCCATGCAGTGGCGCTAGCAAATCTAATGGTCTGAACAAGTCTCCACACACTCTAAAGAAACGCAATACCAAGTCGGCTCAGTCTGATGGAGCTTCTTCAGTGCCACCACCAACCACCATCTCTGAACTCCAGCGTATTGGGGCTCGCCTGCGCATCGCTCCAGAGAAGATAGCCGCGGATAAGCTTGTTGCTAATCCAGCTCAGTCTACAAGCAGCAAGAGTTCTGATGTTTGAGTGCATACATATGCTTTTTGGTCCATGGCATACCACCTTAAACGCCATCTATCTTTATTTATATCTTTATGTTTCGAACTCTATCATTCTGCTATGTTTAGCTGGTCTATGTGGATCATTGTGTGGTCTACTTTTGCTGCAACTTCTTATGGTTTGTAATGAGTCAGACAGGGTTTAAAGAATGGAAGGTTCTGTGTTGGAACGTGCGTGGGCCTTAATTCTGAGGCGTGACAGCTTGCTGTCAAACAGAAAATTGATGAAAGTGGTTGCTTTGTGGTTTGCCTACAAGAAACTAAGTGTATGCATATTGATCATAGGTTCATTAGGAAGTTCTGTCCTCGACGTTTTGACAATTTTGCATATGTGCCTTCGGTTGGTGCATCAGCTGGTATGGTTGTTATTTGGAATTCTTCTTTTTTTTAGGGCAAGTTAATTGAGGCCAAACCGTTTGGTATTACTGTGGAGTTTCTTTCCAAACATACCTCTGAAGTTTGGAAGCTGGTGACTGTCTATGGTCCTTGTCCGAGTCCTGCCAGAGATGAGTTCGTGCAGTGGTTATATAATCTGGACATTAATTGTGATGACAAATGGCTTCTTTTGGGGGATTTTAACTTTATGAGATCGCTTGAAAACCGTAACCTGTCGGGTGGTAATGTCAATGACATCTTTCTGTTTAATGAAATCATGGGTCATTTGGGTCTTGTTGAGCTGCCAATTAAGGGTAGACAATTTACTTGGTCTAATATGCAATCTCAGCCCCTACTTGAACAAATTGACTAGTTTTTCACTTCGGTTGCTTGGACGTCGGATCATCCAAACACTTTGGTCTTGCCTCTTGCATGATCAACATCGGATCATGCTCCTTGTGTGGTCACTATTGCCACGGCCATTCCCAAAGCTAAAGTTTTTCGTTTTGAAAATTATTGGGTTGACTTACATGGCTTTAATGAGTGTGTTGCTCAGGTTTGGGGCAGGATGGTGCGTAAGCCTACGGCTGCTTTAACGATCTCCGCCAAGTTCAAAGCACTCAGACATGCTTTAAAGAAATGGCATTTAAAGCTGTCCACAGTTAAGGCGCTAATTACTGATTGTAATAAAGTTATTCTATTCTTTGATGAGATGGAGGAGATCCGGCCTTTAAGTTGGCCCGAATTCAATTTCAGGCGAATAGTTAAGTTGCACCTACAGGATATCCTACACTGGCAGTATATTTATTGGAAACAACGCTGTACGATTAGAAGCATTAAGGTGGGGGAGGAAAATTCTAAGTTTTTTCATGCTATGGCCACCGAGAGGTACCGACAGAATACGATTTCTTCAATCAAGAATTCAGCGGGTGAGGTGGTTTCTGACCATCAAATGTTCGCGGGCATGTTTTGGTCCGATTTCAATCAGCGCATGGGACATGCAAAAGGAATACAAATGGGTTTTGATATGCCCAACTTAATTTAGAGAGTTGATGGTCTGGAAGATTTATCTTTGTCATTCATGGATTCTGAGGTTGATGCTATAATTAAGAATATGCCGTGCGACCGTGCTCCAGGCCCCGATGGCTTTACAGGTCTTTTTTTAAAGAGGTGTTGGACTATTCTCAAGGAGGATTTCATGCAACTTGTCAATGAGTTTTATGAGGGGAGGTGTAATTTGGAATGTCTTAATACTTCCTTAATCACCCTTGTCCCCAAGAGGCTAAGCCCAGAAGTGGTTGGAGATTTCAGGCCCATATCATTGACAAACACGTGTTTGAAGTTTTTGACTAAGCTGCTAGCCAATCGGATACAAAAAGTGATCTTGAGATGTATACATCGCAACCAGTATGGGTTTCTTCGTTGCCGCTCTATCCAGGATTGTCTAGCCTGGTGTTTCGATTATATTCATCAATGTAAAGCTTCAAAACGGCCCATCCTCCTCCTTAAGCTTGATTTAACGAAGGCCTTCGATACAATTGAGCATGAAGCCATCCTCAGAATCCTACAGTGCAAGGGTTTAGATGCTCGTTGGACAAGCTGGATTAATAGCATTTTGTCCACGGGTTCTTCTTCGGTACTCTTAAATGGTGTTCCAGGTAATCATTTTGTCTGCAGATCTGGCGTACGTCAAGGAGACCCTCTCTCTCCGTTATTATTTGTCATTGCGGTAGATTTGCTTCAGTCGGTAGTCAATGAGATGTGCTCAAGAAACATTCTCACTCTGGCAATACCAACAAATTCCAATTACTACCCAATCGTACAATATGCGGATGACACACTAATTGTTTTGCCTGCAATTGATGACCAGCTGATCGCCTTCAAGGACATGCTTACCACCTTTGCAGCATCCACTGGTTTACGTGTCAACTTCAGTAAGTCATCTCTTATTCCAATCAATATGAGTAATGAAGAGGGTGCTAGGGTTGCCAACCTCCTAGGTTGTGATGTGGGATCTATGCCTTTCACATATCTAGGGCTACCCATGGGTACATCCAGACCCATGATCTATGATATGTTACCTCTTGTTGACCGTATTGAACACCGGTTATCTGCTTCCTCGTGTCTACTGAATCAAGGAAGTCAATTGCAACTACTTCAGTCAGTGCTTTGCTCAATGCCAATTTATTTCCTATGCACACTATCTCTCCCCAAGGGCATCTTGCAGCAGATTGAGAGAATCATGCGTCAATGCCTGTGGAGAGGCAACACAGATAATCCTCGACAATCCCTAGCTGCATGGGATCGGGTCTGCCGACCCAAGAAATGTGGTGGTTTGGGTGTGCTTAATGTGGGACTCCAAAATGAAGCCTTGTTATGAAAGCATCTATTCAAGTTCTTTAACAGAATGGACGTGCCTTGGGTCACATTAATTTGGGACACCTATTATGCTGCTTCGCCACCACAGGTCACGCAGAGCTGTGGCTCATTTTGGTGGAGAGATGTCATGAGCTTGTACACCAACTTCTGCAAGTTAGCTGTCCCACAAGTGCACACTGGCAACACGGTGGTTTTTTGGCATTATCGATGGCAGTTGGGTAATAAGGTGGTTCTTTTGAGTGAGAAGTTCCCTAGGCTTCATTCTTTTGTCATTGATGACATAGTCATAGTCAGAGAATTTATGGGGCTTCCCGAGATCTCGGAACATTTCCATCTGCCACTGTCTCAAGAGGCCTATTCTGAACTATCTCATCTTCAAGATTTGTTGTCTTTAGTCAGCTTGAATGGGGACCGCAAGGACATATGGAAGTGGCCATCTAAAACTGGGGAGTTTAAATCAAAGTTGTATTATGAGTCTTGCTTCTCCCATTTGGTGGTTGATCCCATCTTCAAATGGATTTGGAAGTCTGCTTGCACGCTCAAGTTTAAAGTGTTTGGATGGCTTCTCCTAATGGACCGTTTGAATACTAGGGATATGATGCGACGCAGGAACTGCATCATCTAGGATGATACGTGTGTCCTTTTCCTCTGTGCCTCACATGAGGATCGTGCACATCTTTTCTTTGCTTGCAACTTCGGCCAAAGGGTTTGGAATTACCTTGGGATTTCTTGGAATGCTCAACCAAACCAGAGTACATATGAGATGGCTCTTGCTGCTAGGAGGGATTTTGGTCATCCTTTCTTCACTGAGGTGGTTTTTACTGCTACTTGGAATATCTGGACACAAAGGAATGGGAAAATCTTTGCTTGCAACTTCGGCCAAAGGGTTTGGAATTACCTTGGGATTTCTTGGAATGCTCAACCAAACCAGAGTACATATGAGATGGCTCTTGCTGCTAGGAGGGATTTTGGTCATCCTTTCTTCACTGAGGTGGTTTTTACTGCTACTTGGAATATCTGGACACAAAGGAATGGGAAAATCTTTAGAAATGAGAGACCTACCTTCATTTCTTGGAGGAGGAATTTCATACATGATATCTCCCTATTAGCTCATAGAATCAAATGTAAATATAAGGATAGCTTAGTTCTCTGGATAGCCTCTCTCTCATAGGCTTCTTGTAAGTATTTTCTTTCTTTGTTTTCTGGTTCAATGTAATTACGTAAACCTCTCGTTAAATTTTAATAAAGCACTGTGAGGCTGTTGCCTTGCAGTACATAGTCAAAAAAAGGGACGTTAAACAATGTATGAGTTGAAGAGTTACTCTCATTAGAAGGTGGGAACGGGTGATCAATCCGCTCTTCCTCCTTTTGTTCTTCTCTCTCCTCATCATCTTTTTCATCCAATGAGCTCACAGTTTCATCAATTCCTTCTTCCATAGACTCCTGCAAAATATTAGTCTCTTCTTGGACAGCGGAGACTTCCTCAATAAACGCGCCAATATCGGAATTGTATTTATAATTATCGTAGCAATATTTAATGATAGGAAAATTTTCAGGTCTATAAACCGAATCATCAAAATTTTCAAACTTTCAAACAAAGATTCAATTTCATAAGCACCCTTAAAAGCAACAAATTCTTCTATTCGTTACACATCATAGTAATCATATATACCATTAGCATAAGAAGCCAAGGTTTCATTATCATTAAATTCACATGAAAAGGGAAGATGTGGAGCGTTCATCCTAGAGCAACAAGTATAATCATATCTCAAGCATTGCTCCCGAGCATAACAATGAAACATATAAATTTGATCCCATAAAAGTTTCCCTTTATGTGTCAAGCGATAATCCCTAAAGTATTCACGTTGATCCAGCGTTACTCCCATTATCAAGTTGAATGGGGCTTTCTCAGGATTATCAAAGTAGTGCATAATATCTTTCACATAACGAGCATTGAGGGTTTTAGGAGGTTCCCCATCTTCATGAGTAGCAAGTACCAATAATTTTTTGGTGTTTCGTGTACCATATCCATAACTAAAGATAGAGAACAACTTAGAACGGGAAATAAAAACTACTTAGCGATAAAGCAAACAAGCACACACGAGAATATTCACCCCATGCTATTGCTCCCCGGCAACGGCGCCAGAAAAAGGTCCTGATAACCCACAAGTATAGGGGATCGTTTGTAGCCTTCTTCGATAAATAAGAGTGTCGAACCCAACGAGGAGCTAAAGGCAGAACAAATATTCCCTCAAGTTCTATCAACCATCGATACAACTCTACGCACACTTGACGTTTTCTTTACCTAAAACAAGTATGAAACTATTTTGCAAGAATAAAACTACGAGTACTTTGCGAGAATAAAACTACGAATAAATTGCAAGGTGGTAAAAGTGGATAGCTTTTGTCAACAAGAAAGTCATTTGTCCCTAGGCAATCGATAACAAATACCGGTAATCATTCTTGCAATTTTATATGAGGGAGAGGCATGAGCTAACATAGTTTCTCTACTTGGATCATATGCACTTATGATTGGAACTCTAGGAAGCATACGCAACTACTAAAGATCATTAAGGTCGTGAAACCCAACCATAGCATTAAGTATCAAGTCCTCTTTACTCCCATACGACATGACCCACTTATCCGCGTTTGGGCTACTGCCATCCCCCGCAACAATGACAATAAGCGAACCATGACCACATTGCAACACCCTACAGCGGGGGGCCCTCACGTTTGCGTGAGAGGGAGGGCATCATAGGACAGCACCATAAATAAATATACAATCATACCAACAAAGACCACAGTTAACCCATAGGATAAATTGGATCTACTCAAACATCATAGGATAACCATAGATCACTAGGGAATAATATATGGATTTGAGCACCATGTTTAGGTAGAGATTATAGAGGGGATAAGGGGTGTTACACCACTGCATAGAGGGGGAGAGAGTTGGTGATGACGGTAGCAAGGTTGTTGATGTAGGTCGCCGTCATGATCCTAGCCCCGGGGGCACTCCGGCGCCACCAGGAGAGAGGGGGAGAGAGCTCCCCTCCTTCTTCTTCTTCCTTGGCCTCCCCCTAGATGGGAGGAGGGTTCCCCCTCTGGTCCATGGCATCCATAGCGGCGGAGGGGCAGGAGCCCCTCCGAGATTGGATCTCCCTCTCTGTTCTCTTCTGTTTCGTGCTACCCAGATCTGGCCCTTCACGGTTTCTTATATTCCGGGAGATCTTTAACTCTGATTGCCCTGAAATTTCTACATGCTTTTTTTCTGGATATAAGCTTCCTTGCGCCCGAAGTATAGCTCCAACGGACGTTCGAGGAGGGCACGATACACCAGGGCGCACCTGGGTCCTAGGGCGCGCCCTGGTGGGTTGTGGATACCTCGGGCCTATGTTTACGTTGATTCCACCTCCTAAATTCACAAATATTCCAAAATAATTCTCCGTATATTTTTATCGCGTTTGGACTTCGTTTGATATGGATTTTCTGCGAAAAAAAACATGCAACAAACAAGAACTGGCACTGGGCACTGGATTAGTTAGTAAAAATAAATTTTATAAAAAGTTGCCAAAAGTATGTAAAAGTTGAATAATATTGGCATGAAACAATCAAAAATTATAGATACGACGGAGATGTGTCAATAGTATCCTTGTTCATCAAATGTTTCTCCTTCACAATACTCTTTGTGAAGCCTATCCTACTAACTGCACTATCGGGTACAATTCCAAAATCTACTGAATGGATCATGGACAGTGGATGCACTAACCACATGACTGGTGATCGAAGTCTTCTTATGGATTCTACTCTTCGACCATCTACTAAAATCGATATCACATTTGCTGACACTGATAAAAGCAAGGTATTGGGCCTAGGTAGAATTGCTATCTCAAAGGATCAACACATGGATAAAGTGATGCTTGTTGAATCCCTAGGATACAACTTAATGTCCATCTCAATGCTTTGTGATCTTGACATGATTGTGATATTTGGAAAATATCGTTGCCTTGTGCTAATGGCTTCAGACAAATCTCTAGTCTTCATAGGTTATCGAAGAGGTGATCAGTATAGGTAGATTTCTCCGCAGGACCACCGCTTGCTGTATATCTTCTAGCAAAAGTTTCTGAGAGCTGGCTTTGGCATCAAAGGCTGGGGCATGCGGGCATGAGGAACTTGCACACTTTCATGAAGAAGAAGCACATCATTGGCATTGAGGGCGTCAAGTTCAAGCAGGACCATCTATGTGGTGCTTGCGAAGCCGGGAAGATGACTAGGGCAAAACATCCCTCGAAGACAATCATGACGACTTCACGACCCTTCGAGCTGCTACACATGGACTTATTTGGCCCTACGCACTACTCTACCCTTACTACCACTACACATCTTTATGGCTTCGTGATTGTTGATGATTATTCTAGATATACTTAGGTGCACATAATTCTCTATAAGACTGAAGTGCAGGATGTGTTCAGACGATTTTGCAACCGCGCCATGACTAACTATGGCATCAAGATCAAGCACATCAGAAGTGACAATGGCACAGAATTCAAACACATGCCTCGACACTTATCTTGATACACTGGGCATCACACATGAGCTCTCTGCTCCATACACTCTTCAGCATAATGGTGTCGTGGAGTGCAAGAACAGGACCCTTATTGAGATGGCTTGAACGATGCTTGATGAGTACAAGACTCCAAAAAGGTTCTGGCTTGAGCCATTGATACTGCATGCCATATCATCAACAGAGCTTATCTTCATAAATTCTTCTAGAAGACATCTTATGAACTACTCACTGGTAAGAAGCCAAACGTAAGTTATTTCAAAGTCTTCGGTGCTAGGTGTTGGGTCAAGGATCCACATCACACTTCCAAATTTGCATCAAAAGCACATGAAGGTTTTATGCTTGGTTGCGGAAAGGATTCACACACCTATAGAGTCTTCAACCTCTTTAACTATAAAGTGGTTGAAACTGTAGATGTGCGACTTGATGAGACTAACGGCTTGCAAAGAGAGCACCTGTCAAATGTGCTAGATGAAGCTTCTCCTAGTGAATATATCAAGCTAATGGGTACTGGAGAAATCATACCCACTAAGGAACAAGCAGAAGAGGAAGTTGTCATTCCTGCTCCTACTCAAAGCGAAGACAATGTCGAGACTGAAGACAATGCTGGAGATGAAGATAATGATCAGCAAGAGCAAAGTATTCGTCTTGTTCGTCCTCGGTTTGCAAATGAAGTTCAGATTGAGAAGATTATTAATAGCATCAATGCACCTGGTCCACTTACTCGATCAAGAGTTGCGCAACTAGCAAACTTATATTGGCACTGTGCAGTCGTCTCCATATCTGAACCCAAGAAAGTTGATGAAGCCTTCATGGAACTAGAATGGATTCAAGCTATGCAAGAGCTTCAACAATTTGAGCTCAACAATGTCTGGGAGCTAGTCAAACGTCATGATCCTCGCAAGCATAATATTATTGGCACCAAATGGATCTATTGCAACAAACAAGATGAACATGATCAAGTCATCAGAAACAAAGCTTGTCTTGTTTCTCAAGGTTACACACAAGTAGAGGGAATTGACTTCAATGAAACCTTTGCTCCTGTGGCTAGGCTTGAAGCCATTCACATACTGCTAGCCTATGCTAACCACAACAACATCCTTCTGTATCATATGGATGTGAAGAGTGCTTTCATCAACGGCAAAATTGAAGAAGAAGTATATGTAGCTCAACCACCTGGTTTTGAAGATCCAAAGCATCCTGATATGATCTACAAGCTCAACAGGGCATTGTATGGTCTCAAACAAGCACCTCGAGCTTGGTATGACACACTCAAAGACTTCCTCAAGAGCAAAGCCTTCAAACCTGGTTCTCAAGATCCCACTCTTTTCACGAAGACATGTGATGGAGAACTGTTTGCATGCCAAATCTATGTGGATGACATTATCTTCAGCTGCACTAACAAAAGATATAGTGATGAGTTCGGGCATATGATGCGAGAGCAATATCAGTTGTCTATGATGGGGGAGCTGAAATTCTTCTTTGGTCTTCAAAACAGTCAACAGAGAAATGACATCTTCATATCACAAAACAATACGTCAAAGATTGCCTGAAGAAGTTTGAAATGCAAGAATGCAAAGGATACACGATGACAATGCCAACCAAAGTTCAATTGGGTTCTGACGACAATGGTAAAGAGTTCGATCAAAAGGTATATCGCTCCATGATTGGTTCTATATTGTACTTATGTGTGATGCGGCTTGAACGATGTCGGTATTTCCCCAAAGAGGAAGGGATGATGCAGCATAGCTACGGTAGGTATTTCCCTCAGTGATCAGACCAAGGTTGTCGAACCAGCAGGAGAACCACGCAACACCAGGTAAACAGCTCCTACACACAAAGAACAAATACTAGCAACCCAACATAAGAGAGGGGTTGTCAATCCCTCATGGGTAAAAAGATAGGTAAAATTGTAGTATATCAATATTCTGCAAAAAGAATCAGTATTTTATCGCACTTCTGTTAAAAACAAGAATTATTTTCGTGAGCGCAAAAGTTTCTGTTTTTCAGAAATATCAAATCAACTATCACCCAACATGATCCTAAAGGCTTTGCTTCGCACAAACCTTAACTAAAACATAAAAACACAATCATAACAGTAGCATAATTGTGCAAACACTCAAGAACAGAAAGAAAAAGACAAAAATAAATTTTATTCATTGGGTTGCCTCCCAACAAGCGCTATCATTTTACGCCCCTAGCTTGGCATAATGCAAGGATTCAAGTATTATCATCCTTATTTATAGATCCACAAGATGCCCTCATGATTGATTCAAATGGTGGCCTAATTCGTGTTCCAGGGAAGTGTTCCATACCATTCCTTAATGGAAACTGAAATTTAATATTGCCTTCTTTCATATCAATCCTGGCACCAATAGTGCGTAAAAATGGTCAGCCAAGAATAGTTGGACAAGACGGATTGCAATCAATGTCACGAACAATAAAAATCTATGGGCACATAATTCCTATTTGCAAGAATAAGAACATCATTAATTCATCCCATAGGCTTTTTAATAGTAGAATCCGCTAAGTGCAAATTTAAAGAAAATTCCTAAATCTCGGTAAGACCAAGCACATCACATCAAGATTTCGGAATTGTAGAAACACTAGCACTCAAAGTCACATGAGAGAAACACTCATAACTTTTAATCTTGACTTTGATAGTAGGTTCCCATTCATCATGTAATTATCTAGGAATTGAAATCTCTAATTCCAACTTTTCTTCCAAAGCTTTCATCACAGCATCAACAATATGTTTAGTAAAAGACTTATTTTGTTCATAAGCATGGGGTGAATTTATCATGGATTGCAACAAAGAAATACAATCAATCAAAGAACAATTATCATAATTAATAGTCTTTGTAATCCAAAAGAGTGGGCACATCACTAGTTAAAGTTTTGACCTCTTTAAGACCACTTTTATCAATTTTCTCAACAAGATTTCCATCCTCTGAATTATCGGGACGCCTTCTAGCTAAAGTTGACGCTTCTTCAGTCCCTTTTCCATCAATATTAATTTTACTAAATAGAGAATCAATAGAAGACACACCAATCATTTTGAGATCTTCATCATTTTTATGAAAGCAATCACTAGAAAACGCATTTTCTAAAAATTCTCTTTTAGCTCTAAGCATAGAGGTTCTTTTCTTACTTTCATCCATAGAAACATACAAAGCTTTAATTGATTCTTCTACCTTAGGCACAAAAATTCTCACCCTGAGATTTTCTATGTCATGAGAAATTCTATCAATGCTTCTAGACATATCATCAATCTTACTCAACTTTTCCTCTATTGTAGTATTAAAATTCTTTTGAGCGTTGATAAATTGTTTAATATTATTCTCAAGATCAACAGTGTTCCTACTATTATTGTAAGAAGGATTACCAAAGGAATTACCATAATTATGATAGGAATTTCCAGGAAAAGGTCTAGGATTAAAATTACCTCTATAAGCATTGTTATTAAAATTGTTTTGTGAAACAAAATTCACATCTACGTCATCACTATTTTTCTCAATCAAAGTAGAAAAAGGCACATCATTAAGATCAATAGGAGCATTTTTATTAGCAACCAACTTCATAAGAGCATCAACTTTTTCACTCAAGGTAGAAATTTCTTCAATCGAATTAACCTTTTTACTAGTAGGAGCTCTTTCGGTATGCCATTGTGAATAATTTGCCATAATATTATCAACAATTTAGGAGCTTCACCCAAAGTAATTTCCATAAAAGTACCTCCCACGGCGAAATCTAAAAGATTTCTACAAACAAAATTCAATCCTGTGTAAAAAATTTGTATGATCATCCAAAGATTTAAACCATGAGTAGGACAATTTCTAAGCATCAATTTCATTCTTTCCTAAGATTGCGCAACATGTTCATGCTCAGGTTGTTTAAAATTCATGATTTGTGTCCTAAGGGAAATATTTTTTGCCGGTGGAAAATATTTAGTAATAAAAGCATCTTTGCACTTATCCCAAGAATCGATACTATTGCAAGGCAAAGTAGAAAACCAAATTTTTGCACGATCTCGCAAAGAAAATGGAAATAATTTCAATTTCACAATATCATTTTCCACATCTTTTTTCTTTGAAAATTGATCTTTCATAATGAGATTCAACAAAGCGACATTAATATCAGAAGACTCTGCAATAGTGGCGGGAGGAGCAATCGGAGTGCTAATAAAATGATTCTTGTTGGTATTGGATAAATCACACAACTTGGTGTTCTCTTGAGTCATTGTAACTAAGCAACAAGATTGCACTCAAAAACAGATCTGACAAGAAAAATGACGAATGAAAAAAGAGGGCGAATAAAATGGAAATTTTTTGTGAAGTGGGGGAGAGGAAAACGAGAGGCAAATGGAAAATAATGTAAATTGCAAGGAGAAGAGATTTGTGATTAGGAACCTGGTAGGTGTTGATGATGTCTCCCCGGCAACGACGCTAGAAATTCCTATTGATGGGGCTTGAACTACGGCGGTATTTCCCCAAAGAGGAAGGGATGATGCAGCACAACTACGGTAGGTATTTCCCTCAGTGATGAGACCAAGGTTATCGAACCAGTAGGAGAACCACGCAATGATACGTCTCCAACGTATCTATAATTTTTTATTGTTCCATGGTATTATATTACCCGTTTTGGATGTTTATGGGCTTTACTATACACTTCTATATCATTTTTGGGACTAACCTACTAACCGGAGGCCCAGCCCAAATTGTTGTATTTTGCCTATTTCAGTGTTTCAAAGCAAAGGAATATCAAATGGATTTCAAACGGAATGAAACCTTTGGGAGCGATCTTTTTGGAACAAACGCAATCCAGGAGACTTGGAGTGGACGTCAAGAAGCAGCTGAGGTGGCCACGAGGCTGGAGGGCGCGCCCCCCACCCTCGTGGGCCCCTCGTGGCTCCACCGACCTAATTCTTCCTCCTATATATATCTACGTACCCCGAAAACATCGAGGAGCACCACGAAAACCTATTTCCACTGCCGCAACCTTCTGTACCCGTGAGATCCCATCTTGGAGCCTTTTCCGGCGCTCCGCCAGAGGGGGAATCGATCATGGAGGGCTTCTACATCATCACCATGGCCTCTCCGATGAGTTGTGAGTAGTTTACCACAGACCTTCGGGTCCATAGTTATTAGCTAGATGGCTTCTCTCTCTCTCTCTCTCTCTCTCTCTCTGAATCTCAATACAAAGTTCTCCTCGATCTTCTTGGAGATATATTCGATGTAACTATTTTTGTGGTGTGTTTGTCGAGATCCGATGAATTGTGGGTTTATGATCAAGTTTATCTATGAGAAATATTTGAATCTCCTCTGAATTATTTTATGTATCATTTCTTATCTTTGCAAGTCTCTTCGAATTATTAGTTTGGTTTGGCCTACTAGATTGATCTTTCTTGCAATGGGAGAAGTGCTTAGCTTTGGGTTCAATCTTGTGGTGTCCTTTCCCAGTGACAGCAGGGGCAGCAAGGCACATATTGTATTGTTACCATCGAGGATAAAAAGATGGGGTTTATATCATATTGCTTGATTTTATCCCTCTACATCATGTCATCTTGCCTAATGCGTTACTCTATTCTTATGAACTTAATACTCTAGATGCATGCTGGATAGCGGTCGATGTGTGGAGTAATAGTAGTAGATGCAGGCAGGAGTCGGTCTACTTATTGCGGACGTGATGCCAATATACGTGATCATGCCTAGATATTCTCATAACTATGCACTTTTCTATCAATTGCTCGACAGTAATTTGTTCACCCACCGTAATACTTATGTTATCTTGTGAGAAGCCACTAGTGAAACCTATGGCCCCCGGGTCTATCTTCCATCATATAAGTTTCCAATCTACTTTATTTTCAATCTTTACTTTCCAATCTATATCATAAAAATACCAAAAATATTTATCTTATCTTATTATCTCTATCAGATCTCACTTTCGCAAGTGGCCGTGAAGGGATTGACAACCCCTTTATCACGTTGGTTGCAAGGTTCTTGTTTGTTTGTGTAGGTACGAGGGACTTGTGTGGAGCCTCCTACTGGATTGATACCTTGATTCTCAAAAACTGAGGGAAATACTTACGTTACTTTGCTGCTTCACCATTTCCTCTTCAAGGGAAAACCAACGCAGTGCTCAAGAGGTAGCAAGAAGGATTTCTTGCGCCGTTGCCGGGGAGTTCTTCGCTCAAGTCAAGACATACCAAGTACCCATCACAAACTCATCTCCCTTGCATTACATTATTTGCCATTTGCCTCTCATTTTCCTCTCCCCCAATTCACCCTTGCCGTTTTATTCGCCCTCTCTTTACCATTTGCCTTCCCTTTGCCATGGCCGAATCGAAAAGAACTAAGGGTTCTCTCCAGGATTTTAGTACTTTGGATAGTCCCTCTGTCCTCTCTAAGCTCATAAATAATGATGCTATGGAAAGACCTACCGGGGTTATCAATGAAAGTTTGAGTAATTTCGATGAAGATGACTCCGGAATTTTTCGTTATTTACTTTATGAGACTTTAAAAGATTCTTGGGATAGGCTATTAAGGATTCGAGCTAGCTATGTGCCACAATATCAAATTGAGATATACTTAAAAAGCTTTTATGTTGGCTTACCCGCTTCTTTCAAGCAAGTTCTAGATTCTATTTTTGAAGAAGGTTTTCTTGAAGGGGGTGCTATAGATACCTATGAAAAAAATGAAAACTATATTTGGGCACCCCATGAATGATAAGGATGAAATCCACCACTCTGTGATGCTTTTATCAAAATGAAATTATCAAAGAGATGAAGGCTTCCTTAGATGCAAATTTCCGTAACGTGCTTAATATTTCTTCCTCCATTAATGGCAATGTGCTTTCCCAAAATAGAAGTATGAATGCTATAGATAAGAAATTTTCTCTTTTCTTTCCCAATACCAAGGATGGCAATACTTAGATCTATTCTCGCTTTTATGCCTAGCTAGGGGCGTTAAACGATAGCGCTTGTTGGGAGGCAACCCAATTTTATTTTTGTTCCTTGCTTTTTGTTCCTGTTTAGTAATAAATAATTCATCTAGCTTATGTTTAGATGTGGTTTTATGTTTTAATTAGTGTTTGTGCCAAGTAGAACCTATAGGGTAACCTATGGTGATAGTTAATTTCATCTTGCTGAAAAACAGAAACCTTTGCACGCATGAGAATAATTTTAATAAATCACAGAAACATGTTTTTTAGTTGATTCCTCTTGCATTATATCAATAGACAAATTGTCTAGGACTTCCTATTTTGGTAGGATTTTTAGAGTTAAATAATTATTCGAAAGTTACATATTACTACAGACTGTTCTGTTTTTGATAGATTCTGTTTTTCGTGTGTTGTTTGCTTATTTTGATGAATCTATGGCTAGTATCGGGGGGTATGAACCATAGAGAAGTTGGAATACAGTAGGTTTAACACCAATATAAATAAATAATGAGTTCATTACAGTACCTTAAGTGGTGGTTTTTCTTTCTTGCACTAACAGAGCTTATGAGATTTCCTGTTGAGTTTTGTGTTGTGAAGTTTTCAAGTTTTGGGTAAAGATTTGATGGACTATGGAATAATGAGTGGCAAGAGCCTAAGCTTGGGGATGCCCATGGCACCCCAAGATAATTCAAGGATAACCAAAAGCCTGAGCTTGGGGATGCCCCGGAAGGCATCCCCTCTTTCGTCTTCATCTATCAGTAACTTTACTTGGAGCTATATTTTTATTCACCACATAATATGTGTTGTGTTGTGAAGTTTTCAAGTTTTGGGTAAAGATTTGATGGACTATGGAATAATGAGTGGCAAGAGCCTAAGCTTGGGGATGCCCATGGCACCCCAAGATAATTCAAGGATAACCAAAAGCCTAAGCTTGGGGATGCCCCGGAAGGCATCCCCTCTTTCGTCTTCGTCTATCGGTAACTTTACTTGGAGCTATATTTTTATTCACCACATAATATGTGTTTAGCTTGGAGCGTCTTGTATGATATGAGTCTTTGCTTTTTAGTTTACCACAATCATACTTGCTGTCCACACCTTTTGAGAGAGACACACATGATTCGGAATTTGTTAGAATACTCTATGTGCTTCACTTATACCTTTTGAGCTAGACAATTTCGCTCTAGTGATTCACTTATATCTTTTTAGAGCACAGAGGTGGTTTTATTTTGTAGAAATTATTGATATATCATGCTTCATTTATATTATTTTGAGAGTCTTTTAGAACAGCATGGTATTTGATATGGTTATAAAATTGGTCCTAATATGATGGGCACCCAAGTTGGGTATAATAAAAACTATCATAGAAAGTGAATTGGATGCTATGATCAATTTGATGCTTGATAATTGTTTTGATATATGAGGATGGTGATATTAGAGTCATGCTAGTTGAGTAGTTGTGAATTTGAGGAATACTTGCGTTGAAGTTTGTGATTCCCGTAGCATGCACGCATGGTGAACCATTACGTGATGAAGTTGGAGCATGATTTATTTATTGATTGTATTCCTTATGAGTGGTGGCCGGGGACGAGCGATGGTCTTTTCCTACCAATCTATCCCCATAGGAGCATGCGCGTAGTACTTTGTTTCAATAACTTGTAGATTTTTGCAATAAGTATATGAGTTCTTTATGACTAATGTTGAGTCCACGGATTATACGCACTCTAACCCTTCCACCATTGCTAGCCTCTCTTGTGTTGCGCAACTTTCGCCGGTACCATACACCCACCATATACCTTCCTAAAAACAGCCACCATACCTACCTACTATGGCATTTCCATAGCCATTCCGAGATATATTGCCATGCAACTTTCCACCGTTCCGTTTATTATGACACGCTCCATCATTGTCATATTGCTTTTACTTGATCATGTAGTTGACATCGTATTTGTGGCAAAGCCACCTTGACAATTCTTTCATACATGTCACTCTTGATTCATTGCATATCCCGGCACACCACCGGAGGCATCCACGTAGAGTCATATTTTGTTTTAAGTATTGAGTTGTAATTAAATAAAAGTGTGATGATCTTCATTATTAGAGCATTGTCCCAAGTGAGGAAAGGATGATGGAGACTATGATTCCCGCACAAGTCGGGATGAGACTCTGGACAAAAAAAATGGAAGGCCATAAAAAAAAGAAAGGCCATATAAAAAAGGGGAAAGGCCATAAAAAAAGAAAGGCCCAAAAAATGAGAGAAGGGACAATGTTACTATCCTTTTACCACACTTGTGCTTCAAAGTAGCACCATGATCTTCATGATAAGAGAGTCTCCTATGTTGTCACTTTCATAATACTAGTGGGAATTTTACATTATAGAACTTGGCTTGTATATTCCAATGATGGGCTTCCTCAAAATGCCCTAGGTCTTCGTGAGCAAGCAAGTTGGATGCACACCCACTTAGTTTCTTTTGTTGAGCTTTCATACACTTATAGCTCTAGTGCATCCGTTGCATGGCAATCCCTACTCACTCACATTGATATCTATTAATGGGCATCTCCATAGCCCGTTGATACGCCTAGTTGATGTGAGACTATCTTCTCCTTTTTGTCTTCTCCACAACCACCATTCTATTCCACATATAGTGATATGTCCATGGCTCACGCTCATGTATTGCATGAAAGTTGAAGAAGTTTGAGAACATAAAAGTATGAAACAATTGCTTGGTTTGTCATCGGGGTTGTGCATGATTAAATACTTTGTGTGACGAAGATAGAGCATAGCCAGACTATATGATTTTGTAGGGATAGCTTTCTTTAGCCATGTTATTTTGAGAAGACATGATTGCTTTGTTAGTATGCTTGAAGTGTTACTGTTTTTATGCCAATATGAACTTTTATCTTGAATCATTTGGATCTGAACATTCATGCCACAATAAAGAAAATTACATTGAGAAATATGCTAGGTAGCATTCCACATCAAAAATTCTGTTTTTATCATTTACCTACTCGAGGACGAGCAGGAATTAAGCTTGGGGATGCTTGATACGTCTCCAACGTATCTATTATTTATTATTGTTCCATGCTATTATATTACCCGTTTTGGATGTTTATGGGCTTTACTATACACATTTATATCATTTTTGGGACTAACCAAGTAACCGGAGGCCCAACCCAAATTGTTGTTTTTTGTGCTTATTTTAGTGTTTTGGAGAAAAGGAATATCAAAGGAGTCCAAACGGAATGAAACCTTCGGGAGCGATCTTTTTGGAACAAACGCAATCCAGGAGACTTGGCGTGGATGTCAAGAAGCAGCCAAGGCGGCCATGAGGTAGGAGGGCGTGCCCTAGGGGGGTGGGCACGCCCCCACCCTCGTGGGCCCCTCGTGGCTCCACCGACCTACTTCTTCCTCCTATATATATCTACGTACCCCGAAAACATCCAGGAGCACCACGAAAACCAATTTCCACCGCCACAACCTTCTGTACCTGTGAGATCCCATCTTGGAGCCTTTTCCGATGCTCCGCCGGAGGGGGAATCGATCATGGAGGGCTTCTACATCATCACCATGGCCTCTCCGATGAGTTGTGAGTAGTTTACCATAGACCTTCGGGTCCATAGTTATTAGCTAGATGGCTTCTTCTCTCTCTTTTAATCTCAATACAAAGTTCTCCTCGATCTTCTTGGAGATTTATTTGATGTAACTATTTTTGCGGTGTGTTTGTCGAGATCCGATGAATTGTGGGTTTATGATCAAGTTTATCTATGAGAAATATTTGAATCTCCTCTGAATTCTTTTTTGTATGATTGGTTATCTTTGCAAGTCTCTTTGAAATATTAGTTTTGTTTGGCCTACTAGATTGATCTTTCTTGCAATGGGAGAAGTGCTTAGCTTTGGGTTCAATCTTGTGGTGTCCTTTCCCAGTGACAGCAGGGGCAGCAAGGCACGTATTGTATTGTTTCCATCGAGGATAAAAAGATGGGGTTTATATCATATTGCTTGAGTTTATCCCTCTACATCATGTCATCTTGCCTAATGTGTTACTCTGTTCTTATGAACTTAATACTCTATATGCATGCTGGATAACGGTCGATGTGTGGAGTAATAGTAGTAGATGTAGGCAGGAGTCGGTCTACTTATTGCGGACGTGATGCCTATATATGTGATCATACCTAGATATTCTCATAAATATGCACTTTTCAATCAATTGCTCGACAGTAATTTGTTCACCCACCGTAATACTTATACTATCTTGAGAGAAGCCACTAGTGAAACCTATGGCCCCCGGGTCTATCTTCCAGCATATAAGTTTCCAATCTACTTTATTTTGCAATCTTTACTTTCCAATCTATATCATAAAAATACCAAAAATATTTATCTTATCTTATTATCTCTATCAGATCTCACGTTCGCAAGTGGTCGTGAAGGGATTGCCAACCCCTTTATCGCGTTGGTTGTGAGGTTCTTGTTTGTTTGTGTAGGTACGAGGGACTTGTGTGGAGCCTCCTACTGGACTGATACCTTGGTTCTCAAAACTGAGGGAAATACTTACGCTACTTTGCTGCATCACCCTTTCCTCTTCAAGGGAAAACCAACGCAGTGCTCAAGAGGTAGCACGCAACACCACATAAATAGCTCCTGCACACAAAGAACAAATAGTTGCAACCCGACGTAAGAGAGGGGTTGTCAATCTCTCACGAGTAAAAAGATAGGTAAAATTCTAGTAGATTGGATAAATAGATCTCGCGAGAACATGAGATAAAATAAATAAATAAAATTGCAGAAGGTATTTTTTTAATTTTGGATTAATAGATTTGAAGATAAAAGCAAATAAAAATAGATTTCCAAGGCAAATATAATAAGAAGAAACCCGGGGCCGTAGATTTCACTAGTGTTTTTTCTCGAGAAAAATATCATACCGTGGGTAAACAAATTACTGTTGGGCAATTGATAGAACTTAAAATAATCATGACGATATCCAGGCAATGATCATTATATAGGCATCACGTACAAGAGTAGTAGACCGACTCCTGCCTGCATCTACTACTATTACTCCACATATCAACCGCTATCCAGCATGCATCTAGTGTATTAAGTTCATGGAGAAATGGAGTAATGCAATAAGAACGATGACATGATGTAAACAAGATATATTTATGTAGAAATAGACCCCATCTTGTTATCCTTAATAGCAATGATTCATATGTATCGGTTCCCCTTCTGTCATTGGGATCAAGCACCGTAAGATCAAACCCATCACAAAGCAACTCTTCCCATGGCAAGAAAAATCGATCTAGTCGGCCTAACTAAACCAAATATTCAAAGAAGAAATACGAGTCTATAAGTAATCATGCATATAAGAGATCAAAAGACTCAAATAACTTTCATGGATAAAAACATAGATCTGATCATAAACTCAAAGTTCATCGTATCCAAACAAGCACACCGCAAAAAGAGTTACATCTAGTAGATCTCCAAGAGACCATTATATTGAGAATCAAAAGAGTGAGAAGAAGCCATATAGCTACTAACTACGGACCCGTAGGTCTACAATAAGCTACTCAAGCATCATCGAAGAGGCACCAATGAGGATGATGAACCCCTCTGTGATGTTGTCTAGATTGGATCTGTGGTTTCTGGAACTTTTGGCGGTTGAAAATGATTTTCTTCGACTCCCCTAGGGTTTCTGGAATATTGGGATATTTATAGACCAAAGAGGCTGTGCGAGAGGCCACCGAGGTGGGCACAACCCACCTGGGCACGCCTGGGCCCCTAGGCGCGCCCTGGTGGGTTGTGCTCCCCTCGGAGCTCCCCTCAGGTACTTTCTTGGCCCAACAAGTGCCTTCTGGTCTAGAAAAAAACACCCAAAAGTTTCGCTGCGTTTGGACTCCATTTGGTATTGATTTTCTGTGAAGTAAAAAACAAGCAAAAAATAGCAACTGGCATTGGGCACTATGTCAATAGGTTAGTCCCAAAAAGTGATATAAAGCTATAAAATGATTGTAAAACATCCAAGATTTATAATATATCAGCATGGCACAATGAAAAATTATAGATACGTTGAAGACATATCAATGTGCATCTAGGCCAGATATAATTTTTAGCGTTTGCATGTGTTCCCGATTCCAAGCGGCACCAAAGGAACCGCATCACCTCGCGGTGAAGTGAATACTTCGATATTTGGCTCACACGCCAACGCTAGGATTATGGTATCCAAAGGGCTAGAGTTTGATCTGATTGGATTCTCAGATGCTGATTATGTTGGTGACAAGGTTGATTGCAAGTCTACCTCAGGCACATGTCATTTTCTTGGACAATCTCTTGTCTGTTGGTCTTCAAAGAAGTAGAACTGTGTATCACTCTCTACTTCTGAAGCTAAATATATTGTTGCTGGATCTTGTTGCGCTCAGCTTCTCTGGATGAAGCGAACTCTCAATGACTATGGCATCAACATGAAGAAGGTGCCCCTCTATTGCGACAATGAAAGCTCCATCAAGATTGCTCACAATCTAGTTCAGCACTCAAAGACAAAAGCACATTCAGATAAGTCATCATTTTCTCAGATACCATTTGTTGAAAGAAGACATTGATATCATTCACGTCAACACTGAAGAGCAATTGGCTGATATCTTCACAAAGCCCTTGGATGAGAATAGGTTTTGCAAGCTGTGGTGTGAGCTAAATATGCTAGAATCCTCGAATGTCCTATGAATGGACACACATCCTAATGCTTATGCATGTTGATGACTAAGGTGTGCAACACACAAAGTAATGTATGTCTTCAATTCATGAAGACATAAACTCTAAGTGTGTAATGCAGAATTTAACTTCGGAGCGCCACGATAATTGTGTGTCGTGTTTGGGTCTAATACTTCATATACGGTAGGTAATGCCACCACCAATCCATCTTGAAGATTTGAGTTTGGCGTCATGTTGCTTTATCTTCATAATTGTTTTGTCTTCAACATTGGTTTATCTTCATGATTTATCTTCACTATGTTTGTTTTGGTGTTCATTGCCTATCTATATACATATAGGTTATGTCATCTACATCATTCACTTATAGCTATGTCTTCAAGTTGCCATTTTCTACAGTAAGTGAATGTGATCGGACCCTAATCCCATCTGTGCTTATCTCTCCTACTCTCTCTAAATCTTCATATGCACTCTATTGACACATGTTGATTGCCTTCACTATGTCCTAATCAGTCGAATATTAAGAGATAAACATTTAAAATGCTTTTAATATCCCTATCCTTTTTGCCTGAATCTGGATAAGCTGGAACGGCCACCCGACAAACTGGGGTCGTGGCTCCATATTTAAGTTGTTGCATGCGTGCCACGTGTAGCTCAGATGTGAACCGCCAGGGGTAGCTGAGTAAATTTACTATGCAGTTCCCTACTTATGAATATTCAACTGCCGTAGTCATTAAATCTTACTCCCATCATTGTCTCGCTCAAAACCATAGCGGTGTCGCTAGCTTCCATCATTGTCGAAGGCAAAGTGGTTGGTTGTCACGACTTCTTCGTTGTCGTCTTCACGCCAGTCGCGGAACTCTCCTTCTCACCGCCGCCGTAGGTGTCTTCCGCCGCCAAGTTAGGGCGCGGGAGATTGAACTGCTCGGCCTCCGTCCTTCTTTGTCTAGCAGTTCTTCAACTGTTTTTGGCGGTAAATAAAAGCTTACTTTTTACCGCTTGTTGGATCCGATGAACTTTCTAAATCTTCAGGAAGTTGCTTTACTACTTCCAAATCTAGATCTTTCCTTCTCTACATCTCATTATTTGCAAGAACTTTCACTTATGCTTCACAACTAGTTTGATTCCTCACTTGTACCTATTTGAGGATTCGTACAAATCTAGAACCAACTTATCTCTATAAGTGAATGTCTTCGCACTATGAGGTCAATGTCTTCAAACCTCTGCGAATGCATATGACCTCTCCTACTTCCCTCGCATATCTAATGCTGTCACGGGTACATGTCCATGGGTGAGTCTCTTGGTTCTCATAGGCTGCATTCATTTGCAGAATTCTTACAGCATCACATTGAATCTCCTAAAGCCCGTTCTTGTCTGACCAGCAAAGTGAAGCTTATCACTTTTGTGAAGCTAGTCAGTCTTGTGAAGCCAATGGCAAGTGGCAAATCTGCAAAGAAAGGTGGTAGACAGCACTGTGATAATACTACAAAGGACATGCCTCCAGATCTTTTTGAGATGTACAAGTCTGATCCTAATGAATCTTATGCAGAGCGCAAGTTGCGAGTTAAATGGATTCGTTTTTAGGTACTGGGCAGAGTAGTGGTTTCTGTACCACTTTGTGACTCCTGAATATGCTGACAAAAACGTTGCGAGGCCACCTTGGGATGATATTGTGTACACAAAACTTCACCCCGAGACCAAGGCTGAAGCCATTCAGCGAGGCTTCTTTCGTTGTATGGTCAGAGGGTGAATGCCTCAGAATGCCGACCCATCTAGTCTTCGATTGTGTCATGAAGATGATCTGTTTGAAGCCAACCTTCAGTTTGCAAGAGCTTCAGCTGTCCAAAACAAGACGGACCTTGGGATTGACATCAACCCAAGTCCAGCTGAGCCAGGCCCGATGGCAGACGTAAAGCTGAACCAAATCTTATTGGCCCCTTCGACAACTTCGATGGGCTTCTCACAGACATTGCTGGGGAACGAGCTAGTGTTAACGCTGCTTAGGATGAGCTGCAATCTATAGACTCAAATCCTACAGCTGCACCAAAATGTGACTCCCCCGATTCAATCGTACACTAATCATACACGCAAACGTGTACGATCAAAATCAGGGACTCACGGGAAGATATCACAACACAACTCTAAAACATAAAATAAGTCATACAAGCATCATAATACAAGCCAGGGGCCTCGAGGGCTCGAATACAAGTGCTCGATCATAGACGAGTCAGCGGAAGCAACAATATCTGAGTACAGATATAAGTTAAACAAGTTTGCCTTAAGAAGGTTAGCACAAACTGGGATACAGATCGAAAGAGGCGCAGGCCTCCTGCCTGGGATCCTCCTAACTACTCATGGTCGTCGTCAGCGGCCTACACGTAGTAGTAGGCACCTCCAGTGTAGTAGGAGTCGTCGTTGACGGTGGCGTCTGGCTCCTGGGCTCCGACATCTGGTTGCGACAACCAGGTAGAAGGGAAAGGGGGAAAAGAGGGAGAAAAGCAACCGTGAGTACTCATCCAAAGTACTCGCAAGCAAGGATCTGCACTACATATGCATGGGTATATGTGTAAAGGGCCATATCGGTGGATTGAACTGCAGAATGCCAGAATAAGAGGGGGATAGCTAATCCTGTCAAAGATTACGCTTCTGGCAGCCTCCGTCTTGCAGCATGTAGAAGAGAGTAGATTGAAGTCCTCCAAGTAGCATCGAATAGCATAATCCTACCCGGCGATCCTCCCCTCATCGCCCTATGGAAAAGCGATCACCAGGTTGTCTGTGGAACTTGTCTGGCTGTGTTTTATTAAGTATCCAGTTCTAGTTGTCATAAGGTCAAGGTACAACTCTGGGTCATCCTTTTACCGAGGGACACGGCTATTCGAATAGATAAACTTCCCTGCAGGGGTGCACCACATAACCTAACACGCTCGATCCCATTTGGCCGGACACATTTTCCTGGGTCATGCCCGGCCTCGGAAGATCAACACGTCGCAGCCCCACCCAATAGTATAGCAAGGCAGACTGACAAGAATGTCGGGCCAATGATGATAAACTAGCATCCTATACTAAGCATTTAGGATTGCGGGTAAGGTATCAATGACTGTAGCAACAATGACAGGCTATGCAACAGAATAGGAGTAACCGAACAGTAACATGCTACACTACTCTAATGCAAGTAGTATAGAGAGGAATAGGCGATATCTGGTGATCAAGGGGGGGGGCTTGCCTGGTTGCTCGGGCAAGGAGGGGTCGTCAACACCGTAGTCGATCGGGGTACCAGCAGCAGCGTCTCTCGTAGTCTACCGAAGAGAAGAGGGGGAAGAAACAATAAATACAATGCAAACAAATGCATGACGATGCATGACATGACAAAGCGTGATGCTAAGTGCGCCCAATTGCGGTAGTAGGTGATACCGGCGAAGGGGGGAAACATCTGGAAAAGTATTCCCGGTGTTTCGCGTTTTCAGACAAAGGAACCAGAGGGGGAAGGTTGCGAGTTCGATAGGTTAGGGATGTGTGATGGACAAACGGGTTGCGTATCCGGATTCGTCTCGTCGTTCTGAGCAACTTTCATGTAGAAAGTATTTCCATCCGAGTTACGGATTAAAAGATATGATTTTCAAAAGAATTTAATAATTTCTGGAATTTAATTAATTATTTAATTTATTTCGAAATTGGATTTATGACATTAGCATGATGTCATGCTGACATCAGCAGTCAACAGGGGTCGACTGGTCAACCTAACAGGTGGGCCCCACCTGTTAGGGACTGTTTAGCTAATTAACAGTACTTAATTAGGTTAACTAGTTATTAGCTTAATTAATCTTAATTAGTTAATTTAAACAAAATTAAATAAGTTAATTATTTGGTTAATTAATTAATTGATATTTTAATTTTAATTTATTATTTTTAATTCTTTTTTTATTTAAAACGTTCTGGGGTGTGGGCCCCTCGTGTCATGGGCCCAAGGCCTTAGCGGGCGCATGGGTGGTGGTTAGCGGGGCAGCGCCCAAACGAGGGGGCGGACCGGGCCGCAGTGGGGGGGTATGGGCGCCATAGCGCGGACGACCACGGCGGGGCGCAAGAGCAGAGACGGGGCGGACGGCGCACGGTGAGTACGCAGGACGAGGGAGAGAGCAGGCCAGGGCCTCACCGTGGGTCTGTAGGGCACGGGCAGCGGGAGTCGAGGAGGAGGCGGAGACGAGCGACGCAAGGGAGGAGATCCGGCAAGGAAGCTGTCCGGCGAAGTCTCTGGGCGGCGGCGAGGTCGAGATCCGGCAAGGGAGTCCGACGAACGGCGGGGTCCACGCAGGACGAGGCGGCGACGGTGTGCGGCGTCGGTTCGCGGGGAGGACGGGAATCGCGGTCGGCACAACGAGGTTGGGCCCCTCCCCGATCCAGAGGGGATCGAGCGGAGAGGGGGAGAGGAAGAGGCGAGCGAGTGGGGGGAAGTGGGGGTGCTGGGTGTCGGTTAGGGTTTGGGCAGGGGGTGTATAGGGAGTGGGGTGGGCCGGTTGGGTCGGCCGGCTGGGCCTTGGCCCAGTTGGCCAGGGGGGAGGGGGTTGTTTCCTTTTCTCTTTAGTTTTGTTAGGTTTTCTTTTTTTATTCCTTTTATGTTTTAATTCAATTTAAAATATTTATGTATTCGTTAAAAGTTAAATATCTAAACATTATTTGGCACAACCAGAACATTTTATTTTTAATGTTTGAAAACTTTGATGTTTGCCTTTAATTAAATTTGAATTTGGATCGGGTTTTAACTATCGAGAGTTTATCAACAGTAAGCGAGGTGATGTGGCATCTTAACATGGGATTACTGTAGCCTGATTATCCGGGCGTCACTATTCTCCTCCACTAAGAGAAATCTCGTCCCGAGATTTAAGCAGTGGAGTAAGGGGGGAAGGTGTTGGTAGCGAAAAAAAACCTAACGAGTCTTCTCGGTCTTGGCTGCCCTTTCGAAGAGGTTGATCCCTTTCGTTGATGTCTTCATTTCTCTGCTTCAAGTCACCATGATGAAGTTGCCGTCCTTTCTTCGGGTACTCCATCGTACTTACGAATAGGTATGGGGCAGCTCGACAACGATAGAAGGCTACAATGGGTAATCATAGGGGGTTATCCCATGAATGAACACATGGGTATCTCTCGAGTTGGTCAAAACACAACGAGAGCCACCAAGAAGGTACAGTAAGAAGTTTCAAGCGGATAGACAATCGTTCGATGTCTGAAACAAGTGGAAAAGGGGTCTAGAGCAATGAGAATAAGTATTGTGTCTGATACCAGAATAGAGCACTAGGAAGGTGGCCCATGAATTAAATACGAAGCCAAGTGTGAGGAATAACCATTAGAAACAGGGTTGTACAGGAGAGTCAGGTTTCGATCTTGTGGATCTGTGGGTTATGGGCCCACCATGTAGGTAAAAAGTAGGAAGGGCGGAGATGTCTTGTGTGATCATGTAAGCAAGGCATGTCAAAGGATAGCCTGCCATTTATGTCGGCAACAACATCGGTACCAAGGGCGAGGGATGAAGAGAACCATTTTCCTGCTCGTTGAACGAGGCGGACCATTAGGCAAAGTTCTCGTTTATCGGTGGCTACCGGAATATCATCAACAATAGTAACAGGGCCTCGTCGACAGAATTGTACACCGAGGTGTTTACATATGCAGGAGAATATTATTGCTGAGATCATATAGATCACAAGAAACGTTAAACCAACCAATGGAATGGAAAACATGGTTATCAGATTAAACAGAACAATTGGAAGGAAAATGTGTTTAAACACATACTTTAGGGGAATATCCTTCCCAAGGACAAGCAGAGCAAGATATCCATGATAGGATATAAAGTAGAAAACACGTAGGTAAGGGGAGAGAAATTTCATGACATTACCCATACAACGGTGTTTGGATAATTGACCAAGAAACATTTAGCATTGTGCTTCAAATGTTCTTATTGAAAATCAGAGTACCACAGACATGCTTCGAGATGGCATTGACAAGGTCTTCAAGCAAAGGTCAGACCTTGGATACACGAAGGATTCATCAGGAACAACTTGTAGAATAAGTCTTATCATTTCCTCATGGAAGAATGGATAACATTGCGAAAAGGAAACTATAACAATAGGGCCTCTGGACAGATGTGCTAGGCATGACACCACCCTACCAGGTCATATAAAGACAATTGTCATAACTCTTGGAAATATGTTCCAACCATCATATCTGACTGAGATTCAGATCTGATTGGTGTCAGGAAACCTTAGACTCAGGATGCCTGAGAAGAAAAGGTGCGACACAATTTGATGAGATGACATTGTAAGATTCTCGGGAAATGAACTAAGGAAGCGAGTTCTGAAACAAGAGTTCATCATTAAACCAAGGAGAGGATGAGGGGGTGGCTGCTGGACTCAGCGACAATTCCTCGAGATTTCCAAAAGATGGATTCCCACAATCATGTGAAGGAGATAACATTTTTCAGATCAAATGACATAATGATGTATGCTCGAGGGAAACATACTCAGTTAAACAATGGTTGAAAGGTGCACCCGAAATATGGGCTTAGGTAGTACGATCAATGTTAGAATGGTGATTTGATAATCAATGGCCTAAGGATGTAATGTTGACCATTAACTCCAAAGCAATAGGGTTGATAGAAGGGCGGAATCCAAACAGCACCGTTCACCTGTTGGTATCCCGGTTAGAAACAACACAAGAAAGAATGGTGATGGTGAGAAGTATCACTATACCAAGAATCCTTAAGAGGTGGAGCAATTCTCACAACATCCTTGACATAAAAAGGTGGTAATACTTCAAGGTAAATAAGAACAAATGCTGGATAGCAAGGAACTCAAGGTATAACACAAAACACGGACAAGTTTGTGTTGAACGGAAGGCAATAAAGTGGTCGATGATAATACAAATCATCGAGGGAAAGGATGGTATTTCTCATCATGAATTCTTGATACCCTGGAAGAGCTCAGAATACTGATGATGATCACGACACAATTGTCGAGAGATTTCATGAAGATGTAATTTGACCGATGATGACATCAAGTCAAAGGAATGATGAAGCGAAAGGTTATTGGAACCATGAGTACGACACAAACTCAAAATCAAGCTTGGTGTTCAAGGCGAAATGATATGACGAGGAAAATCGACGTAAGCTTAGCTCATCGTCGAAAGTTGTGCTCCGGGAAGAAGGACCGGGGCACAGTTAAAATTAGCACGATCATGAAGTAACCGATCAGGCTAGGAGTGACGTGATGGAGTATTAAACGTCTCAACAACAAAGTACTAGGAGTATTGAATCACAGTGTTGATTCGATTCACTAATCGGTGTTCCCGGTTGACGACAACCCAGAACCCGTGGAGTGACTACGACAAGGAAAGACATTACTTCAACAAAGTTAGTAAGATGTGGTGCAATGGCAAGACATCTTCGAGATACCAGGGGGTAATACTCGAAGGTAGAACAAAATAGAGGTTGGGCAGACGTAATGATCTGCAGATGGCAAGTACTTTTAACTTGTCCGAGAATGGGATCAAAGAAGAACAATCACGGTCGGAACCACGATTGCAAAGGACAAAATCACAGATACAAGATCAAATTATGCCAAGTGAATAATTATTGTTACGAGAAGCTATCATGATAAGCTCAACATCGTTTCCATGGGCATGAACACAAAGTTCAAGGTCGACTCCCACTTCTCCAATGTATAACCTTTCATTTACTTCTCGCTTTCGATGAAGTTGTAGTGTTGAAATTATATCTGGCAAAACACCAGAATAGTATGACTCGTGAAAACTCTTCTGGTTCACACAGATTAAGGAAGGCATAGATTCAACCCGTCGGGGCATCTTAGGAACATATACCACAAACTTCAGAAGTAATTGACTCAAGCTCGAAAGTAAAGCATGGTTGAGAAAGCAGAGGATACAATTTACCAAAGGCATTATGTATTCGAGGAAAGGCTCACAAGGTTATTGAATATGAAGGACGTTGTCGGATAAAATTCAACAAAGGATCTGGTGGTCCATAAGGTATCTAATGTGAGCATCGGTACTCAACCAGAAGAAGAAAGCATGCAAGGAGATTAGATGATAGAAACAACTGACTACTTCAAAGCTCAATTGTAATGGAAATATCATTTCCAAATCAGGGGATCAAAAGCCAATGCTCTCATTAAGAATGGATAAGTTGAATAGACTTAGGCGTACAATCAACAACAATTTAATTGGTCGATAACCAGCTCATGTTTAAAATGATGTCTGAGCCGGAAGGAGAAATTCTAGGATCTGATTGAGGATTGTGAGCATTCGCAGCATTTTGAATCAATGGACTCAAAATGATAGTGACAAAGGCTAACAATAAGATTATTGTACTTGTGGGATTAACCATAATGCAAGCAAGCAAGAATTTCAAGAGCAATAGGTTGCTTAGGATTTTCGGAAGATCGAATGGTATTTCGAAGTCTTTTGCGAAACACATGAACAACTGGGGAGAAACATATCCTCGGTAAGTGTGAGGATTAATTTGTAGGTGTAATCAGGCGACAAGAAACTACAAGGCAGCAATCACAAAGTTTTCTCGGAGCAATAGAGAGAAGTTCGGGGTATCTTGTAATAACAAGTCCAACTGAGAATAAAGGTAAGAACGACTGGTGTATGCATTTATCCATAGTGATGTTTTGGTGGTAGGGAATTGCAAAAGCAACAGGGACAAAGTCTCGAGAGAACATCGGAGAGTATCTTCAGGATCTTCTGATGTAGCAGGCGACCATCAGTAATAAGGGGCTCTCCAGGTGGAAGTGATCACGAGATCCTAATGTCAGAGTCAGCAAAATTTGTTTAACCCGAGTAGAAGAGAGTTCACAGTCCCGGAGTAAAGATCGAGGAGTAAAAGATCCTAATACCACCCAATGGCGACGTGGGCCCATGGGCCGCACAGCCATGTTAGTCAAACTGTTTTCATCGACAAGACTCAACTTCGGACAAGGAGTGTGGAAGGGGGATTCCTACAGGCAATCGGCTCTGATACCAACTTGTGACGCCCTCGATTCAATCATACACTAATCATACACGCAAACGTGTACGATCAAAATCAAGGACTCATGGGAAGATATCACAACACAACTCTAAAACATAAAATAAGTCATACAAGCATCATAATACAAGCCAGGGGCCTCGAGGGCTCGAATACAAGTGCTCGATCATAGACGGGTCAGCGGAAGCAACAATATCTAAGTACAAATATAAGTTAAACAAGTTTGCCTTAAGAAGGCTAGCACAAACTGGGATACAGATCGAAAGAGGCGCAGGCCTCCTTCCTGGGATCCTCCTAACTACTCATGGTCGTCGTCAGCGGCCTGCACGTAGTAGTAGGCACCTCCAGTGTAGTAGGAGTCGTCGTCGATGGTGGCGTCTGGCTCCTGGGCTCCGACATCTGGTTGCGACAACCAGGAAGAAGGGAAAGGGGGAAAAGAGGGAGAAAAGCAACCGTGAGTACTCATCCAAAGTACTCGCAAGCAAGGATCTACACTACATATGCATGGGTATATGTGTAAAGGGCCATATCGGTGGACTGAACTACAGAATGCTAGAATAAGAGGGGGATAGCTAATCCTGTCGAAGACTACGCTTCTGGCAGCCTCCGTCTTGCAGCATGTAGAAGAGAGTAGATTGAAGTCCTCCAAGTAGCATCGCATAGCATAATCCTACCCGGCGATCCTCCCCTCGTCGCCCTGTGGAAAAGCGATCACCAGGTTGTCTGTGGAACTTGTCTGGGTGTGTTTTATTAAGTATCCAGTTCTAGTTGTCATAACGTCAAGGTACAACTCCGGGTCATCCTTTTACCGAGGGACACGGCTATTCGAATAGATAAACTTCCCTGCAGGGGTGCACCACATAACCTAACACGCTCGATCCCATTTGGCCGGACACACTTTCCTGGGTCATGCCCGGCCTCGGAAGATCAACACGTCGCAGCCCCACCTAGGCACAACAGATAGGTCAGCACGCCGGTCTAAATCCTATGCGCGCAGGGGTCTGGGCCCATCGCCCATTGCACACCTGCACGTTGCGAGGGCGGCCGGAAGCAGACCTAGCCCCCTAATACAAGAGCAGGCGTTCCAGTCCAATCCGGCGCGCGCCGCTCCGTCGCTGACGTCAAGAAGGCTTCGGCTGATACCACGATGTTGAGTGCCCATATCTTTCCCACGTAGTTGGTTTGTGCGTATAGACCAAATGGCCAGACTCAGATCAAATACCAAGATCTCGTTAAGCGTGTTAATTGATGTAACCACGGACACCGACCAGGGCCAGGCCCACCTCTCACCTAGGCGGTCTCAACCTGCCCTGTCGCTCCGCCACAAAGATCCACATAGAGGGCCGTCGGGACAAAGGTCCTTTCAGCCCCCAATCCGTGAATCACTCGCGGGCACTCAACGAGCCGACCCGACTTTAGTTACCATCTGTATAGTATGTATATATGTATAGTATATACCCGTGATCACCTCCTAAGTGATCACGGCCCAATAGTATAGCAAGGCAGACTGACAAGAATGTAGGGCCAATGATGATAAACTAGCATCCTATACTAAGCATTTAGGATTGCGGGTAAGGTATCAATGACTATAGCAACAATGATAGGCTATGCAACAGAATAGGAGTAATCGAACAGTAACATGCTACACTACTCTAATGCAAGCAGTATAGAGAGGAATAGGCAATATCTGGTGATCAATGGGGGGGAGGGCTTGCCTGGTTGCTCGGGTAAGGAGGGGTCGTCAACACCATAGTCGATCGGGGTACCAGCAGCAGCGTCAGTCTCGTAGTCTACCAGAGAGAAGAGGGGTAAGAAACAATAAATACAATGCAAACAAATGCATGACGATGCATGACATGACAAAGCGTGATGCTAAGTGTGCCCAATCGCGGTAGTAGGTGATACCGGCGAAGGGGGGAAACATCCGGGAAAGTATTCCCGGTGTTTCGCGTTTTCGGATAGAGGAGCCAGAGGGGAAAGTTGCAAGTTAGATAGGTTAGGGATGTGTGATGGACAAACGGGCTATGTATTCGGATTCGTCTCGTCGTTCTGAGCAACTTTCATGTAGAAAGTATTTCCATCCGAGTTACGGATTAAAAGATATGATTTTCAAAAGAATTTAATAATTTCTGGAATTTAATTAATTATTTAATTTAATTCGAAATTGGATTTATGTATCAGCATGATGTCATGCTGACATCAGCAGTCAACAGGGGTTGACTGGTCAACCTAACAGGTGGGCGCCACCTGTTAGGGACTGTTTAGCTAATTAATAGTACTTAATTAGGTTAACTAGTTATTAGGTTAATTAATCTTAATTAGTTAATTTAAACAGAATTAAATATGTTAATTATTTAGTTAATTAATTAATTGATATTTTTATTTTAATTTATTATTTATAATTCTTTTTTTATTTAAAACGTTCTGGGGCGTGGGCCCCTCGTGTCATGGGCCCAAGGCCTTAGCGGGCGCATGGGTGGTGGTTAATGGGGCGGTGCCCGAACGAGGGGGCGGACCGGGCCGCAGCGGGGGGGTACGGGCGCCATAGCGCGGACGGCCACGGCGGGGCGCAAGAGCAGAGACGGGGCGGACGGCGCACGGTGAGTACGTAGGACGAGGGAGGGAGGAGGCCGGGGCCTCACCGCGGGTCTCTAGGGCACGGGCAGCGGGGGTCGAGGAGGAGGCGGAGACGAGCGACGCAGGGGTGGAGATCCGGCGAGGAAGCAGTCCGGCGAGGTCTCCGGGTGGCGGTGAGGTCGAGATCCGGCAAGGGAGTCAGACGAACGGCGGGGTCCAGGCGGGACGAGGCGGCGACGGTGTGCGGCGTCGGTTCGCGGGGAGGACGGGTAGCGCGGTTGGCGCATCGAGGTTGGGCCCCTCCCCGATCCAGAGGGGATCGAGCGGAGAGGGGGAGAGGGAGAGGCGAGCGAATGGGGGGAAGTGGGGGTGTTGGGTGTCAGTTAGGGTTTGGGCAGGGGGTGTATAGGGAGTGGGGTGGGCCGGTTGGGTCGGCCGGCTGGGCCTTGGCCCAGTTGGCCAGGGGGGAGGGGGGTTGTTTCCTTTTCTCTTTAGTTTTGTTAGGTTTTCTTTTTTTATTCCTTTTATGTTTTAGTTCAATTTAAAATATTTATGTATTCTGTAAAAGTGTGTTTCCTTCACCTTAAATATCTAAACATTATTTGGCACAACCAGAACATTTTATTTTTAATGTTTGAAAACTTTGATGTTTGCCTTTAATTAAATTTGAATTTGGATCGGTTTTGAACTATCGAGAGTTTATCAACAGTAAGCGAGGTGATGTGGCATCGTTAACATGGGATTACTGTAGCCTGATTATCCGGGCGTCACACAAAAGCTTCAAGAGTGAAGCCGAGCACAACCCTTTTTCGACAAGGCCAAGAACCCCTACAAGAAGCCCAAGATTTCTTTTGACAGATTCTGGAGTCATCTTCAAAGAAGCTATTACTCATGCATCTTATACAACCAGGACTGGATTTTCCTGCACAAGCGCCTCTGTTGTGATGCCATGGCTAGACTGCCATGCCTGGAAGAAGCCCTTGACTGCTTTAGAGATGTTGGCTTGCTCCCATTTGTCGTCGACAAGGAGCACTGGAATGGAGAGCTTCTGCCCAATTTTATGCCTCTCTGCCCATATTAGGCTACTATAGGGATACGAAGACATGGATCTTTGAGTGGATGATAGGAGATGTTCATCATGAAGCCAAAGCTTAGGATTTCGTCGAGCTTACTTCCATGCCCACTCCTAGTGATCTTTATGAGCCAGGTTGTCAGCTGTATGAGAAGGAAATTGAGAGCATCTTTGAGAAGCCAGAGCCTAACATGAGCCAAATGCTGAGCATGATGAAGCCATTCCCCGAAGATGCTGAGTACCCAACGCACTTCTTCATCAATGACCTCGAGTATTTGCCTCGCACCATCTACCACATTGTGTGGCATACTCTGTGACCAATCAAAGGGCACTCTCCTCATGCAAAGGTTGAAGGCACAATGAAGGCTTTGGTCTTCTACATTCTCAATGGCATCCACTTCAGCACTCATGACTTTTTCATCAGGTAGTTAGCAGACTTCAGGCATTGATCTATTTGGCTAAAAATTCTATGCACCATGGATAATGAGGCTGATTAAGCTTTGCTCTTAAAGCAGCTATCAAGCTTTAGCGCGCAATCATGTTGTCTTGTTGCCTGAAGTTGATATGTCTCATGAATCCATCTATCCCGTACCTGCCAAGGAACCCATTCGCGAAGACTATACTGCCTTCCAAAGCTTCTCAGCACCCCTTGAAGCCATTCATGTGCCAAATCCCGCGACTACTACTGGTCCCCTTGCCGGCCAGCTTAGGTTGTCTCATCATGCCAACACTGATGCAATAGCCATCACAGTACCTCAAAGGCCTCAGAAGCGTATTCGTATCCTAAATGACAGAGAACTTCTAGTTTCTCTCCATCAGAAGCAGGATAGGCATCATGACTGGATGAAGCGTTAGATGCAAAGTCTTCTTGTGGATGTCAATTGCATTGACAACCTCTCCACCAAGAATTCTTTCGTTGCACATGAAGCCTGTCGGCGTGCCTGGAAGATCCTCACTCCGCTCTACTCTGAAGCCGAACTCATAGCAGATGGCTTCACTGAAAGATCATAGTGGAGGATACGCGTTTATCTGGTAAACTTTTGCTTGCAAGTACATGTCAATAATATGAAAAGAGATAAAACACATGTTAGTGAAATATTTGACATTTTCATGGAGGACATTCTCTTTTGTGGTAAACTGTAGTTTGACAAGTACAAGAAAATAATATGTAAACGGGTTGTACTGTAAAGGATGAAAGACATGCAAGTGAAATATTTTTCTATCCAGCAAGAGAAGCATCAGGGCAAATACAAATGGAGACAACATGACAGTCGGAAACTTTGACATTGACTCAAAAAAATATCTCAATAGGAACATGTACATACAGGTTTTAGGGTCTACCTGGGCCAAGTAGTTTATTTTATTTTAATTTCTTAACTCGGCCAACCTAATTATTATTTTAACTTGGCCAGCCTAATGACAAGTATGAGGCACATCCAGGCTATGCAAGTATTTTCTTTCCTAGGACTAGGACGCCAACCAAAGAATCTCTAAAAGCATCTCTAGCAGACCTCGTATATCGCCCACCCGCAAAACTCTTTTACAGTTAGTGGAAAAATGGTTTGGCTGGCCGGTGCAGGCGACGGCCGAGCAGACCCCGCATAGCGGAACTGTACAGCTGAGTATTCGCGAATGTTTCATTTTACAGTTCCGCTATGCGGGGTCTGCTCGGTTGTCGCTTGCACCGGCCCGCAAATCAGATGCGATTTGATCTGAATTTGACACATATGCACATATTTAGAGAAAATATCAATACCACAATACAACAATCATCCAGATTAGAAATAATTATTCAAATCACTGAAGCAAACTAAATAATTCAATATATAACTTGTCACGAATACAAATCACACATGAATTAAATGAAAATGAATAGAAAAATGAATTTTGTTACTGCCCAGTCCTTTGCCAATGGCTCTCAATGAGATCCTGCTGAAGCTGAAAGTGGGTGTTTGCATTTTCAATCTCCTTGTAGGTCTGAAGAAAAGCTCTAATGCGGTTAGGGTCTCTAGCTGGTTTGACACGGGTACCCACATTGGTGTAGAAGAAGCCGCCTCTTGCACCCTTGCAAATTCACATTGTTTCCTAGTTTTGCATTCTTTGATGCTCTTGACAAATGTGCACCAAGGAGTGTATATACCATCTACAAGATAGTACCCCTTTGTGTATTCATTCCCATTGATAGTGTAGTTGCAAGAAGGAGCATCACCACTAGCAAGCCTAGCAAACAAATGAGACCGTTGCAACACATCGATATCATTGAGAGTACCTGGCATGCTACGGCCTCTAGCACAATTGTTGCATCATGAGACTTGCCACAATACATTCCCTGCCATGCCTTCGGGCAAATTTTCCAAGTCCAATGCATACAATAAATGCTACCTAGCATGCCAGGCCAACCTCTTCTCTCATTAGATGCCACCAATTTTTTTGTGTCTTCCTCGTTGGGTGCCCAAAGATATTCAAGACCAAAGACACGGACAATCACTTTGGCAAACCTACGCACTAACTCAATTGTGGTATTTTCACCAATGCGAAGGTACTCATCGGCATAGTCAGCCGGAATGCCGTATGCAATTACCCACATAGCTGCCGAGATTATTTGATATGCACTAAATCCCTTCAAGCCCGTGGCATTTCTTCTTTGAGTAAAATACCGATAATTGGCCTCGCAAGCTTGAACAATTTTCACAAAGAGAGATCGGCTTCGGTACCTTCTACTGAAGAGGTGCGGCGGATATGTTGGATTCTCTGTGAAGTAGTCTTGCATCAACATCTCGTGATGGAGATTTCGAGGAATGCAAAGATGGCCGACGGTCGATCCTCACCGCCTATTTCGGTTCTCATCTTCGTGCTCCTTCACGGCAAGGGCCATCACCAACGTCTGCTACTGATAGTTGACAACCAGCGTCTCAACATCCGAGTCATCCAAATCGGATGAATCATCGAGCAAAAACTTCTCGCACGGGCTCAATTCCATCTAAATTCACAAAAAGGCACATCGCATTAACCAAGTATGCATACCGCTCGGCACAAGCACAAGTAAAAACTCACCGGCTGCTCGGGGGTGGTGGCTCTCTAGCGGCTCGGGGGCGGTTGATCCCAGGCGGCGACTGTGACAAGGGGCGGCTCGGATTGGCGGACCGGGGGAGCCGGTGCAGCGGCTCGATGGAAGAGGGTAGGGCATCCCCGTGGCGCGATTCCGCCCGCAGATTTGGCCAGAATCGTCGGCGGCGTATGGGCGGAACCAATGGTGGGCGGCGGCGGGAGGAGGTGGAGAAAGGTCGCGGGCAGAAATGTCCCTCCCGCCAACCGCTTTCCTGTGATACGGGGGACCGTAGGGGCGAGGCGGAAACCTGCATATTCGTAGGTTGGGGATGAGATTTTGTCGCGCCCCTCAAAATACTTACGGGTCGGACGCGTTTGCGGGTCTGGTCGGGCAGCATTTTCCGCGCTGACCCGTATTTTGATGGTTATTTTGTGGGTCGCGGCTTTATACGGGGTCTGCTAGAGATGCTCTAAGGCTACTCACAGAGGGGAGTGTCATATACCAGTATCATGCATATGCTACTAGTGTATGCTACTACCTTGATAGTGCATAGTACCCCCTTCGTTTCAGTTTACAAGTCCTGAGCGTATACCTAGGTTATCAATTTTATCACCCTAATATAAACTATATAATACAAAAATTATACAATTTGAAAATAGAACATCTGAAGTTTATATTGGTATATTTTTTGTAATATATGACTTGTATTAGGTTGGTCAAATTGATGACCTAGGGGTACGTGCACGCCCTGTAAACTGGGAGAGAGAGAGTATAATAGAGTAGTATCCTAGATGACTTTATTTATTACCATGCATGACACAAAATAGTATAGCATGTAATATGATATAGTATCTACCTATGTTACGCTAAACCTCTCTCTTCTTTAATTCTATGCCACATCAACGTGTTTACTACTACCTCTCTCTTAGTTTACAGGGCGTACGTGTACCCCTAGGTCATCAATTTGATCAACCTAATACAAGTCATATATTACAAAAAGTATACCGATATAAACTTGAGATGTTCTATTTTCAAAAGATATAATTTTTGTGTTATATAATTTATATTAAAGTGATAAAATTGGCAACCTAGGTATACGCGTAGGACTTGTAAACTGAAACGGAGGTAGTATTACCATATGCATGATACTAGCTAATATACCATCACTATGGCCAGCCTAAGCCCAAATCTTACATGCAGGTGCCATATTAATACATACGCTAACTGCTTAATTTGCTGCTAATTAATAACACAATATAAATGACATTTATGAATTTCTACAGATTCACTGCCGAATTAAATGTGTATTAACAATTTTTGAAACAACATCTTTCAATTGCACATTTTTATCACTGCCACATATCTATATAGAACACCACCCATACAATTGTATCCCTACACGTTCATCTTCACTACCACTAAATATTGAGTTTTTCCAAGTACATGGACAATCACCACAACGGCAACAGGTACGACTTTTTCATGCAAAACTGTTTTCTAACTTCAGACTTTTCAGTCCTGGTGCTTGCATTATTTTTGGATTTATTACAGAATTTTCGATGATGCGCTTTCAGCGGAAAGAGACGTTCCTGTCAATGACGAGGCGCCTATAGTGACTACATAAATCTCAAGATGATATACCGGCTCTGTCTCTCAAAGGTGCTCATAGGAGTAGGATGTGCATGTGTGCATTCATCGGGGTGAGTGTATGCGCGTATATATGAGCACTTGCGTCCGTACTGTGTTAAAAAAACGCATATTACCGATTTTCCTACGGGATGTGATCTGATGCACAAAAAAATTGTTCTACCCCCTTCATCAACACATCAAACAAGAGAAACACACAAGAATTGCATAGAGGTTGTTAGAGCAACTCTAGCAGATCCCGCAAAAGTCCCCGACCCACAAAATAACCACTAAAACGTGGGTCGGCGCGGAAAATCCCGCCAGAACAGACCCCGTATACGCGTCCGACCTGGAATTTTTTTTGCGGGGTGCGGCAAAAAATCTCCCCTGACCTCTAGCTAGTTTCACGGGGCGAGAGCACGACCCGAGCTCGGCCCCTATCCGCAACGAGATTTGGCGGGAGGGACATCTTCGCGCGGTCGTTCCCGCTCCTCCCACCCTCCACCACCATTACCCCTGCCACCTCCCGCTCCGGTTCATCTTCCCCGGCTGTCCTTCGCCGCCATGGATGACTCCCGTCACCGTCGAGGTCGCGCACACTCAATCCCCTCGGGTAGATCTTGTCGCCGGCCATGTTGGCCCCGCCATCGCCTAAGGCGCCACCACGCCTGCCCGCAAGCGGCAGGGCAATGTGGTCGTGTAGGGCGGGAACCCGGCTGCCCCCACCCGCAAGGCCCGCGCTCCGGGCACCAATGCCGCTGCACGATCCCGGCCGACGGCGGAGAAGGTCGCCAAGGTCTCGGGCGTGAAGTGGAGGAAGATTCCGGCTACAAAGCGGCCGGCTACTTCAGCCGCTCCCTCCGGCCCAAAAAGAGGTTCCTCGGCGATCCCGCTCAACGGTGCTGCTCCCGCCATAGGCGATGTGTTCGATGAAATGGGCGCAAGGTATGACTCGGTCATCCACTCCGTTTTCAGTCATGGAAATTTTCTTTGCTTTCGCGATAGCTCGTGTTGTCGTTCACTATAGCGGTGGTTCGAATAATGTAACTGCCGAGTTCGTGAACTTGTTGGACAACAACGTCGTTGACATCGATGAGGCCCCGTTCGCCGCATTTGAATACAATGAAACGGAGGGCGGCGTGGATGATCATGGGGGTGAGGAAGAATTGAAGGAGATCAATGAGATGGCGTATGAGCAATCGCAAGCAAAGAGTGGAAAAAGCCAGAGATCGAAGAACTACACGATCTTGGAAGATCAATTCTTGATCAAGGCATGGAGTGCGGCATCTCTTGATGCATGCACGGGTACTTCTCAAACCGCCAAGAGGTATTGGCAAAGGATCGAAGATCAATACTTCCGCATGATGGCGAGGTTTCCCAATAGGACTCCATGCACCTTTCGGTCGCTCTAAGGGCGTTGGGACATGATCAAGCCCATTTGTAGCCGTTGGAAAGCTTGCTTGGAGCAAGTACGCAATGCACCTACAAGTGGAACCGTGGAGTCCGACTATGTGTGTTCTCTTTTCCTTTGTTCAAGTTGTGCACATCATATTGCATCATATGAAACATTTGCATCATTCTAATTGTGTATGACAAAATTGCCCAACAAAGATACAAAGATATGGAAGCTTCGGAAGGCAGATTCTTTAAACTAGAGCATTGTTGGAACATGCTCAAGAATTGCGAGAAGTGGGCGTTGATTGAGAAAGAATCCCCACCAAAGAGAGGTTCACTTACAAACATGGATGAAGATGAGGATGATGATGGCCCAAGGAACTTGAACAAGCCCGATGGTGACAAGAAGACTAAGGAGAAAATGAAAAGAGAGCATGAAGCGTCGAGCTTGAGGGAGAAGATTAATGCCATGGTGCAATCAAATGAGATGATGTTATTGAAGTCGTTGGAGATCAAGAAAGAGTTGGCCGAGAAGAAGGCATGAAAGAAGCAAGAAAAATGGCAATTGCTCAAAGAAGAGGTGTTGCGCAGAGTGGCCATTGAGGAGAGAAGGGTACGTGCCGCTGAGAACAAAGCCGCGTCCATATTGCTTGCCGAACAGAACAAGATCATGACAATGAACCGCAATGACATGGACCACCTCACCCGCGAATGGCATGATATGGCAAGAAGAGAAATCTTGAAGAGGAGAATGGTTGCGTCGGCCAGTGCGTGTTACAGTGCGGGAGGTGGATTCGATGCGGGGTTTGGAGCCAATGTCGCCAATTCGTTCAGTGCATCAGCCGATGATTTCGGTGCAGGAGTTTGAACAAGCGCCGGAGGTGGATTCGGTGGTTCCGAGATTTCCATGGACTCGATGGCGCGGAGTGAAGATCGACCAAGATGATGCGGACGTGGTCGTCGCTTTTGCAAGTCCTTTTGCGTTTGTCCTACCCAAACTATGCTTTTGCGCGTGAACTATGTTTAGCGTTTGAATTTGAACTCATTTGTCGGAATGACTGTCAAATGCGCTTATTGAGATTTTCGGTTTGCGGGTCGGCGTGGCGCTGCCCGAGCAGACCCCGCGTAGCCTGAGTCTGACCTTGCCCGTGCCGGCCTGCATACACACTCTTCCGCAAAACACTTATGCGGGTTCGGATTTTGCGGCGTCCGCCAGAGATGCTCTTAAAAAGATGAAGAAAGCTGAAACTCCCAACAGCACTGTCTCACTTGAAGACACCACGAAGGGTCATCCATTCAGGGCCGAAGAAAGGAATCCCACATGTAAAAAGAAAATCTCAAGGAACAAGGCACCAGCGTGGACCACTCCCAAGAAAATTAAAGCACATATTATGATATTTATCCTATGAAAATGTTATGCATCCATCAAATAATCAAGTAAAATAAATTCATTACTTCATTTTCGCTGAACCAAAATTCATCCAAATTATCACAACTAATTCCCACAGCAACACGCAGAGAATTGTCTAGTTACACCAATAACAATACCGTATTCTCTTGTCGGTGTTTGTCTGTTTAGGCAAGTGAAGGATGGTGGTTTGTTCCGTGATCTGCATAGGGGAGGTTAGATAGGAAAGCTATCTTGTGTGAATTTGGGATGAACCTCACGCACGCACGGACGCATGATGCATTCACGATGGATGCAATTAACATGCACAGGCCTGTTTAATATGATGGACCGGTCAGAATAAGCTAATGCATATTGGTTCCTTCACTCACGATAAAAGATGAGACATGAGCTACTAATCTCACCTAATTGGCGTGATAAATCGAAGTCAAACTAAACAAATTCTCTTGTGTACGCATGATCGTCAGCGTGCCGCAAGCGGCCGTTTCCGTCGGTTGTGTCGCTCGTCTCGGCTGACTAGGACGGACGGGGTCGAGCGAGGAGAAACGAATCAGGCCAAAAACGCAGCCCTGAAACCGATCCTACACTAAAGAAAACCTACCGGGGGACCTGTACGAAATCGCAACGATAAACGAAATCTTTGAGACAAATTGCACAGCTTTATTAAATCTTTCGCATCAATCAGTACATTTTGCAGCAACACTCGCATGTGTAGCGTTTGTCACAGAATTGGATGTAACTTAAGTCGGGATTGTAGATACTGCCAATTGCATGGCAAAGCTCTCTGCACCTCTCGGTCGTAGTGTTACCGCCAAGCATGTAATCTATAATATCTAAATAGTTCATTCCCACTATGTGAATTCTCTTGACATGCAGCCTATCCACATCAGCAGGTCAGCCACGTGTCGAAATTATCCGATTTTATTGGCTTCGTGAGGCCACGTCATCCCCAATTCATGTTTGTTGCGTCCGCACTATTTACTCGCCATCCAACGTGGTTTACCTGCTGGACTGCACAGTTCGTTCAGTTTCCTTCGTTTTTGTACGGCCGTTCCCCTTCGACTTTAATAGTCAGCACTAAGTACGTACTCATCTTGCCTCCACCTCTCAGTCTTCTTATTCCATCGATCTCGGTGTCCACTAGACCACTACCACCAGGCTCCAGCACCACGAGCCGTCTCATACTTTTATTTTCCTTTCCTTTAGAATTCCCATCCCAATTGCAAAACGATTGAAGCTAATGAGTCGCCCTATTTTTTGGCAAGGAATCGATGCGGATGAGTTTAGTAGGCCAGAGGAGTCCGTCGTCAAGAAGGGAGCACGACGGTGAAGATCAGCGGCGGCAAGTGGTAGTTCAGTACAGGTATAATATCCGTGGTGCTCTTCCATGTTCTAGCAGACGAGGTAATTAAGAGGCCAGATGCATCTAAGGGGGTTGTTTGATCTACACATCTCATTTTCCTGTTCTTAATCAAGCCGCTGGTCCCCAAATCGAGCTCATCGCCACGCAAGATGGAGCTTGAGGCCGCACCTAAACGACGCTGCCGCATCTTGCAACGCTCTTCAGCTTCGCCTGGCCACGATGCCGAGGCACCTCCGCACGCCTGCAACCCCTCCCCGTTGCCCCGCCTCAGCTTCACTCGGCCACAACGGCGCCTCGCTGCTGCCTCGCCACAACTTCGCCCGGCCCTGCTGCCGCGCCTGGATGGATGACACAACTGCACGCCCGCAATGCCTTCCTGCTGCCGCAATGGCACCAAAACTTTGCCCGGCCACGGCACCAACATCAGGCTGGAACATCATTAGCGCCGGCGGACATAGTCTGCAAGCTATTCACCTTGGCTATTTATTTGACGAGGCAGTTATGCGTGGTTATACACACAAATATGGAGTAGTTGGTGTTTTTTTGTTGCCCAGTTGTTTGCTTGGAATGCATCATGATTCATTGATTTGGTTCTAGGTTCATTCTTGCATACGCTCAGAAATAATGATTGATGCTGCTGTTCCTGGACAATATATTTCTAGCCGCTGAGAAGTCTACATATAAACTCAAGACCAAGTTTACCCCATATGCATGCACTCCATCTGGGGCCTGTGCTACCAAATTTAAACATGCTTATTAAGATTCCAGTGGCAACAAATCAATTTTGAACATGTTTATTGAGATTTAGAGGCAAAGTATCTGTTGAAGATCTGTTCAATTTTACCGGTTATCATCAGCACTTCACCATAGCATTCTTTAGTTCTTTCTCAGTATGTTTCGCAATTTTTAGCCAATGATTAATGGTGTAATATATTAGCAATGCCACTTTGGGGTATAATTAAGTACTCATTGTGTTCTTAATCATGTGTGTATCAGGCATTAACTGAATGTGGCGATGAAGACCAAAAGATGCCGTCGCTCCTTTTCTCATTTAAGAAGAACTTATTTTAATAATAAATAATAAAACCCCAAACAGGAATGTAAGAACGAGAGGTATGGTTGTTTCTTTTCCTCTTTATTTTATTATTACTGTAGCTTGATTTGTATAAGATGGTTTATCACATCATTTTGTTTCTTGGCCTGCTTTTTGCATAACAGATTAACTGTACTGATCACACCTTGAGAACACACTGATAAATTCTAAACATCTATTTTAACCAACATCTGTCATGCAGACAACAGGATTCCTTAATAATATGTCACCAATATTTTATATGGTTTCACATCTTGCATAAAATCTTCAACGGAATCTATGTGTGTTCTTTTACTTTTATCTGATTGTGCAGTGAAGTGTAATGAATAACCATGTTAGAATGGCGCCTCAGGTCTGCTCCTTATACTTTCTGATCGACACCACTGGTAAAATTATTTGAACATCCATATTTTCTTATTAGTAGATTTTGGGCTCTATAGTTGAAGCCTAGGAAGCGCTCATATATTTTCAGTTTTCTACTTTATTGTAGTTTCATTCACAAGAAGAAATTATGGTTTACCTTATAATTAGGACAACTCTAACCTCTATTCTTTTTGTTTGATGTAGATTATCATCATATTCCTATTATGCTATGTGATATACTACTTGGAGCATTGCTTAGGGCTTGGTTGAATTGGCCCAGTTTTCAAGACACGGCCTTAATTAGATCTAATGGAGGAATTTCAGTTTAAGTTGAAACCCAACTCCACCGATAGATGTAGCTTGCATTGGCTTTTAGATCTACACGGTGGGGTTGCCAACTAGGTTCAACTAATTATTTTGCCTCTCATTGTTCCTTCCTTTATATTACATGCCTCTTTAATTAATTGTATAAATAGATGTGTTATCATGTTCATCTATCAGGAATGTGCGATTGTTATGTCTTCCATTATCCAGATTTAAAATTGATGATGAATGAACTAAACCTTTTCACCTAGAAGGATCAAATTTGGTTGCATTGTTTCCACTGTTAACCAACTAATTTTTGTTTGGAACCCATGATAGTATCATGTTGGTGAATGCAATACTTATCTCTGTGGATATTAGTCGAGTTCATCCCTTAAAGAAATAAACTTACAATTGAAATAATGAAATCTTCCTTCAGATAAGTAAACTGCAGAATTCAATGATTCAATACTCCATAGTAAAAAATATTTACAAAAAATATATGCAAATCTTCCCGCCGCAACGCGCGGGGAATCATCTAGTTACACATATGTCTAAGCTCACCTTGTTCAACACCTGCGCATTCAGATCGACACATGCATGAATTACTTTGGCATGTATCCCTGGTACCAAAGTGTTGATCGATTTGAACGACCAACAGCGAGATAAAAAAGAAGTAGACTGAAAACTGACGTGGTATTACCTATATGGCCCTCGGATGCATGACAAGGCCAGTACTGCAAGGTAGACAAAGCAATCAGAAGTACAAAGCATAAAGCCTTTGTGTTGTTCATCCCCATGGTCACAAGCTAGCTTAGCCTTTTCCTTGGTCTGGAGGTGTTCTTCTTCTTACGGCTAATGTGTGATGGTCGTGATTCCCCTTTGATACATGGTGTTTCTTCTTATATAGAGGCGAAAACAAATCGTGTAGTATCAATCCCATTTTATTTTTCCTATTTTGATTCCTCGTGCATTGATGTTCTCTTGAGTATATAGAAGGATATACACAAATCGTGGACACCCAATGTAATGTGGGACTGTTGAAATATAGAAAGGTAATTAATGAGAAGGTAAATGAAAGGAACATTTGGGATGTCATGCACATTAGCTGCTACGTGTAGTACTTTATTAAGCGGATAGCGATTCTGTAATTGGTGATCCACCCATCCGAAAAACCACCCAGTACTTAACCAAAATGATACTGTAAGATTTTCCGTGGAGATTTTTACTTGGAGTAAAAGATATTATTTGTTGTAACTTTGCTCAAAATTGCTTTGCGTACGACTCTTCTTATATGAATATACTAGCAAACATGCATGTGCGTTGTAACGGGAGAAGGAAGAGTATCACACACACCTAATTAACCCAACAAACCAAGACAACCACTATAGAAAGGTGCATATCTGGATCATCATGAAGTTATTCTTGCTAAATCTCGTGTCAGTCATTTGAATAGTTACAACTAAATATGCTACATGACCTTCCATATTAGAACTTTTGTTAACCTAATGATGAATTTATATGCAGAAAAGCTTGATCACTGTATCGTGCTATGCTTTTCCAACGAGGAGAGGCAAAAAACACAGCCAGAGCTTTCTAGTTCCTTCCAACACCTTCCCCTGCTACAACTGAAACAGAGCACTTGCAGGTTGCTGCCGCCCGGCTCGCTTTCTTCCCTTTTTTTGCGGGGTAAAGGGAGTTTTTATTGCAATGTCACAGTGTTACAATCAAGAGGCCATAGGTCCTTAATACATGGTGGAACCGAGTGCAACCACACAGCCTTCTCTCAGAGCGGCTATAGGTGGCCAAACGATCTGCAACACTATTCTGACTGCAGTGGATCTTCTGAGGTAAAAACTCCCTTGAACACATGAGCTCCTGGATCTCCTGGACTAAATGCCCAACAGCTGACCGAACAAGACTAGCACTTGTAAGAGTCGAGAGGGCTTGTATTGAATCTGACTGAACCACAACTGGTACTGGGGAATGTTGTATTGCGAGTGCCATGCCCTGCATCAAAGCATGTATCTCCGCTTCCAAAGCATCATTGCAATTGAAGATATAACGGTATGCTGCGAATAGCACACCCCCCATACTATCACGAAGCACCATACCTGCCGAGGCCGTTCCATCTGCTCCAAATGATCCATCAACAGACAAGGCAACGTAGCCCATCGGAGGCGGAGGCCAGGGCACCGTAGGTAAGATAGGCTTGGGTACAGCCACCGGTTCAATGCCGACTGGCATTTCCCCTTTGATGATTTCCTCCGTTGTGAATCTTCCCGCAAGTTTGATTGATTTGTAGTAGCTATCGAGAAAGTCCACAGTAATAGCCACCGGTGGTACTTCTTTATCGTGTGTGACATTGTTCCGGAGCTGCCAGATCCTCCAAATGAGCATGATCACTATATCCCGGATGTCGTCCGTACACGATGCCAGCAAGTTCAGGAGCCAATCCTTCCCAGAGTTCAATAGTCGCTCATCATAAGGCAGGGGCCAACGTGATCGCATGTTTAGCCATAGGAGCCGTGCATGCTGACATGTAATCAAAGCATGGAATTCATCCTCATCCTCCCTTCCACGGAGTGGACACGTAGAGCGCTTCGATAAATGCCTATTTTTCTTGCATTGGGCAGTCGGTAAGGCACCCACAATTGCTCTCCATGCCGAGATCTTCATTTTCTGTGGTACCGAGGCTTTCCAAACACAATTCCACACAGACCGCTGGCCATCAGGCGATGAAGAAGTCGCCCCTCCAGCAAATGCCCTCACATGATCACATGTTGCCAACTTATAAGCGCTTTTAACAGAAAACAGTCCAGACTTCTCTGGGAACCAGGAGATGAAGTCCGACCGTTGACGTGGGGAGGTCCGGATCTTGATAATATGATCAATGTCCATTTACCAAAAGGCACTTCTGAGCCGGTCCATCCTCCATGCGCCGTTGGCATCCAGAAAATCAGAAACCCGGTTCCAACCCGAGGTCCTTTTCGGAGTAATGGGTTTGAAAGGTGTTGCCCGCGGGATCCAGGGATCTCTCCATGTCCTGATAGAAGCACCGTCACCCACACGCCAGATGACTCCCTTCTTAAGTAACTCCAAACCGTGTAATATTCCCTTCCAGACTATCAACCCAGTGTTAGAAAACACAGTATCCAACAACTGACCGGAGGGGTAATACTTGGCCTTCAACAATCTCGCAAATAAGCTGTCAGGAGTGTCAATAAGCCTCCATTCTTGTTTAGCTAGCAGAGCCTGGTTGAATGCACGCATGTCTCTGAAGCCCATGCCCCCCATAGACTTAGGCAACCTCATTTTATCCCAGCTCAGCCAGGCCATCTTGCTTCATTAACTTGGTGAGTTCATCACAAACTGAAGCCGGTAGCTTAAATACACTCATAACATAAGATGGTATAGCCTGAGCAACTAATTTTATAAGGGCCTCTTTGTTCCGAGATGACATATATTGTTCACTCCAATCAATCAATCTCTTCCTCAATCTTTCCTGGACAGTTTCAAACTCACCCTTATTCATTTTACCTTCTGGCACCGGCAAGCCCAAGTATATTGGTTCAAACACCTCCTGGGTAATCTCTAGGATTCTCTTCACATCAACAACTGTTGCGGGCAAGCAATGATCCGAGAAGAGAATGGAACACTTTGCTGGATTAATAAGTTGGCCCGTGGCCGCAACATAAGTGCTCAACACACCCTTCACCAGGTTAGCCTGCTGTTCTGATGCCTCAAAGAACAGAAGAGAATCATCTGCAAACAATAAGTGAGATATCTCCGGGGCAGACCTGCAAATCTTCACCCCCTTCGGACCATCCTCCGTCATGGATTTAGTAATCAAAGCTGAAAGCGCATCCACAACAAAGAGGAATAGAAAGGGGGATAATGGGTCACCTTGTCTCAACCCTCTAGATGGGGTAAAAGACTCCAAAACTCTTCCATTGAACTTTACCGAATAAGTCACTGAAGAGACACATGCCATAATCCGTGTAACCCAGAATTGAGAGAAGCCCCACCTGAGCAGTGCCAACTCCAGAAACCTCCAATCAACACGGTCATAAGCCTTGGATAGGTCCAGTTTATACGCATAGAGAGCCGATGAGTTGGCCTTAAGATGTTGAATATGATTAATACACTCAAAGGCAATTATAGAATTGTCTGTAATGAGCCTTCCAGGCACAAATGCACTCTGGTTCTCTGAGATAAGATCCCCCAGTAGTGGTCGCAATCTGTTCACCATACATTTGGAAACCACCTTGTAGACCACATTGCATAAACTTATGGGGTGAAAATCCTTCAGTTCCTGAGGGTGGGGAACTTTAGGGATCAATACAATCGCGGTTTCATTCACCCCGTCAGGCATAACTCCTGTTTCAAAAAACAGCAACACCGCAGCCGTAATCTCCTCATTCAACACATGCTAATTCCGCTGATAAAACCGTGCTGGGAGGCCATCCACCCCCGGCGCCTTCAGAGGCCCAATCTGAAACAGCGCATCGGAGACCTCCTTTTCTGAGAATTGTTTCTCGAGATCATCATTCATCTCCGTCGTGACCTTTGGCAAAATAGAACTGAGCACTACCTCAGGATCCAGCATTGGGTCTTTTGTATATACCTCTTTGAAATATGAAGAGGCCATTCTTTCCATCTCTAAAGGAATATTGCACCAAGACCCATCACTTTTCTTCAGTCGTTGGATGTAATTCCTTCGAGCGCGCCAGAGAGCTCGACGGTGCAAATACTTTGTGTTCCTCTCCCCTTCCTTGAGCCACGTGATGCGCGACCGTTGTAACCACATCATCTCCTCTCGGTAAAGGAGTTCATCAAGTTGATTCATTTTACGTCGAATTTGAGCTCTGTCGTCACCGGCGAGTTGGAGATCCACCAGCTAACCGCGGAGCTGTTCGATCTCCTTTGTAGTATTACCAAAGTTTTCTTTGCTCCACGAACGCAGCTCCTTCATCATCTCCTTTAACGCCACCGCCACAGTGCCTAAATCTCCCGCTGGTTTATTTCTCCGCCAAGAATTTGCCATAACCTCTGCCAAGGATGGGTGCTGCTCCCACATAATTTCATAGCATGGTGCCCTGTTGTGGTGCTGCACATTCTGCCCGCCTCCTAGCTGAAGAAGAAGAGGGCTGTGATCCGAGCACGGTGAAGCCAAGTGCACGCTTTCGCAGCCGGGAATAAATCCCGCCATGGTTCATCCACACACGCCCGGTCAAGCCTCACCTGAATATTCATGTACCCGTCCTGGCCGTTATTGTATGTGTAAGGAACACCCGTGAATCCCAAGTCCTGTAGCTCACACAACAAAAGGCAGTCTCGGAATGCTAGCATCTGCCCCTCCGCCCGCGGCGTTCTTGACAAATGCTCACCTTGCCACAATTCCTCATTAAAATCTCCACATACTAACCATGGCTCTTGAGATATTGCTCGCAGCCTAGCCAAATGAGCCCACATCAAATGTCGATTCTCAACCCTAGGTCACCATAAACAAAAGTTCCTCACCATGAATTTTCTTCCCCAACATTATCAACCCGTATATCAATGTATCAAGCGCATGCATCCAGCACAGACACATCCAAGGACTCATCCCGGTAAAGGGCCAGACCACCACTCAGTCCATTGCTCCTCACACCATTGAAACCCTTAAGATCGAGTCTCCACTTCAACTTTTCCATCCTCCCTACATCCTGTCTAGTCTCACTTAGGAACACTAGCTTGGGGTCGCTGGCTTTGCAAAGGGCCAACACCTCATGAACTATCTGGCAGTCCCCCCCCCCCCGCCCCGGCAGTTCCAAACAATGGCATTCATTGCGTCCGGTGATGAGGATACAGACCTGGGGTAGGGTCATAGGCCTGACCTATACGTCCTACCCAAGGTCACTACCCAAGAAGACAAGAAGGTCAAGAGACTCCATGATACCCCCGGTCAAAGGTGTCGAGTGTAATCCACTCGACATCATGTCACTCGGGAGTTTCCCTACCTACTCTCACTCGAATAACAAGAGAATCACTCGACCTCCCGAAGACTAGGAGTCAGTCAGCGTGCAACGGACACACATTCACTCTGTAGTCTTTAAGGCCATTAATAGCACTTAAGGCTGGCATTACCAGTAACGCCACCACTTTATGTACATTAACTCCCTTGTAATGGAGGGTGGGAGAAGTCCTGGCGAACTCTATATAAGCCACCCTCCTCCTCTAGCACAAGGGTTCGCACCCCCTGTAATATTACACGCATAATCCAATCGACCGCCTCCGGGCGCCGAGACGTAGGGTTGTTACTTCCTCCGAGAAGGGCCTGAACTCGTAAACCTCGCATGTACACCTTCGCCATAGCTGAGATCTTGCCTCTCCATACCTACCCCCCTTTCTACTGTCAGACTTAGAACCACGACAGTTGGCGTCCATTGTGGGGCAGGTGTCTTAGCGACTTATTGGTGAAGTTGCAAGTTTTTCTGATCATCATCATGGTTTCCGGCGGCGAGTTGATTGAGGGCCACGAGATCCGTCTCGGCGCGCTCGTTTTCGTCGCTGACGACTCGGCGTGGCTTCAGGAAGCTCCGCTCGACATTGAGGCGTTCCCCGTCCAAGGGGCGACACACTTTCGCGCGTGCGTTCGTGGTGTCCTTCTTTGGCAGCCGTCGACTCAGTATCAGCCGGCTCCGATGACATCTTCCCTCCCTGTTGTTCGCCGCCGCAAGCGATCCGGTCGGCCGCGGCTTCAGCGGTGGGTGAAGCATGTAGTGGCTCAGCGTTCGGCCACCCATCAAGTCGCAGCAATCAAGCTCGACGAAAATCCCCACGGCTTGTTCGATCTGTCGACTGGCTCCACGAAGACTGCATCCAGTGCGATAGTAGCGATCATGCAGCTGAAGTCTTGATGGTCGATGGTCCGTGTGGCCCACCTAGCTTTTGCCGTGAAGACAGCGAAGATGCTGGCGGTGATCCGTCACGGGTCCACGAGGACTATCATCCCGAACCTCTCTCTTCGCAGCAGATGGAGAAACTTCGTCGTCGCAACATGGACGCACTCCACACGCCCATTGTTGGAGAAACTCCTGAGGCTCGAACCTTGGAGGAGGCGCGCTTGGATAATTTGGTGGAGCGCACTCGACTGGAGAATTTGCAGCATGCTCTCGACGAGCGAGCTCGGGAGCGAGTCCCTGAGTCCAGTCGACGACAGCTTTTCCCACCTCCACCTAAGGTATACCGTACTCTGATTCAAAACCTCACAACTGCAGCCCGAATTGCAGAGTCGATTCAACCTTCCCAGTCAGAGGCTGGCCGAGGGTTGGAGCAGATCCGGGCCTTGCTCCGAGCAGCAGGAGAGCAGAATTATGCGGTGTCTCTGTCGCGGAATAGGATACACAGCAGATACAGTGCAGTCGGCCCATAGCCCAAGATCGCCCCCGCGGCGAGAAGGCCATGGATAGTATGATCTTCAGTTCGACCGCGACAATCATCGTCGAGTGCCAACGCCTCCTCCGAGGAGTGCGTCGTACATGCCTCGGCAGAACGATGACAGACGCCATCACAGGGACGAACGCAGAGCTCCAGTCGACCCAAGAGAGCCGGGCTTTGATGCGAGATCCATTCTCGTCCAAGGCCTGGTCGACCGGAATAGAGCACATAGAGAAGACCTTGGCAGAGATCGTCCAGGTGGCAGCAGGTTACATGTTTCAGGCCCAGAGTGTTTTAGCAGGGCCATCCGGGCAGCAGTGATTCCTCCCAACTTCAGATTGGCAACAGGAGTCAGTAAGTTCACTGGAGAGTCCAAACCTGAAACCTGGCTTGAAGATTACCGAGCGGCTGTGCAAATTGGTGGCGGGAACGATGAGATAGCAATGAAACATCTCCCCCTTATGCTGGAAGGGTCGGCCCGAGCGTGGTTGACTCAGCTGGCTCCAGGCAGTATACACAGTTCGGAAGAACTATCTCGAGTGTTCGTAAGAACTTTTGAGGGAACGTGCAAGTGGCCAGCAGGGTTGCCCGAGTTGCAGCATTGTGTGCAGAAGCCGAATGAAACTTTGAGGGAATTCATTCAGAGGTGGACCACTTTGCATCACACCGTTGAGAATGTATCAGAGCATCAGGCAGTGTGCGCTTTCAAGGAAGGCGTCAAGTATCGAGAGTTGGTTCTGAAATTCGGTCGGACTGGGGATATGACTTTGACCCGGATGATGGAGATAGCCACCCGGTACGCTAACGGAGAAGAAGAGGATTGACTTCGTAGCGGGAAGAGTAAACCAGTCGGTCAAGAGGCCGGCGGGGGTGGCTCCAGTCGGAAACAGAAATGTAAAGCCGAGCCAGCGGCACCCGGTGAGATTGCAGCAGTGGCTCTAGGAAAGTTTAAGGGAAAACCTAAGGGGCCCTGGCCTCCTAAGAAGGTAAAGGATCAAGCAGGAAATGATGTGCTGGATTTGCCGTGTCACATCCACATGAAGAAAGATGAGGAAGGTAATCTGATTTACCCAAAGCATACCACTCGACAATGTCGACTCCTGATCCAACAGTTCCGGGAGAAACAGCCCAATGAGAAGGACAATGAGTCGGACAGAGATGAGGAGGAAGAGGAAGATGACGGTTACCCCAAGGTCAATTCCACTCTCATGTTTTTTGCTGATGTTGAGAGCAAGAGTCGGTTGAAGGTCATGAATAGAGAGGTGAATATGGTTGCTCCGGCGACAACGACCACGTACCTGAAATGGTCCCAGACAGCCATCACATTCGACCAGTCAGACCATCCTACTCGCATAGTCACCCCCGGGAGGCAAGCGCTGGTGGTCGACCCAGTGGTAGGTGGCACTCGACTGACTAAAGTGCTGATGGATGGTGGTAGCGGCCTGAATATCCTATATGCTGAAACCTTGAAGGGGATGGGCATCCCGATGTCCAAGCTTAGCGAGAGCAATATGAGCTTTCATGGAGTTATCCCCGGAAAGAAAGCCGAGTCACTCAGCCAGATCACTCTCGACGTGGTTTTCGGTGACTCCAAGCATTACCGGAAAGAAAAGCTGACATTTGAAGTCGTGGATTTCCAGAGTGCTTATCACGCCATCCTGGGGAGGCCGGCATACGCACGTTTCATGGCTCGACCGTGCTATGTGTACCTCAAGCTGAAGATGCCTGGCCCCAAAGGCGTGATCACGGTCACTGGCAATCGGCAGAAAGCAGAAGAATGTTTCTAGAAAGGTTCCAAAATCGTCGATGCACAGATGGCGGCGGTTGAATTCCAAGAGTATCAGAAGAGTGCAGATCCTAGTGATTTGCTCCGAGCCAAGAAGCCTGCTACAGACTCTGCATTTCAGTCGACTGGTGAAACAAAGCCGATTCATATTCACCCGACTGATCCCAATGCTGCACCGACTCACATATCAACAACGCTCGATAGCAAATAGGAAGAAGCACTCATCCAGTTCCTCCATGAGAACTGGGACATCTTCGCATGGAAACCCTCTGACATGCCAGGTGTACCCAGAGAACTGGCTGAGCACCGTTTGCGTGTCGACCCCAAGGTAAAACCCGTCAAAGAGCACCTTCGGCGGTCTGCTGTTCACAAGAGAAAAGCAATCGGTGAAGAAGTGGCTCGACTGTTGGCAGCAGAGTTCATCCGTGAAATCTACCACTCTGAGTGGCTTGCCAATGTCGTCATGGTCCCCAAGAAGGACGATTCACTTCACATGTGCATTGATTTCAAGCATATCAATCGGGCCTACCCGAAAGATCACTTCCCTCTCCCCCGTATCGATCAGATTGTTGACTTGACTGCGGGGTGTGAGCGCTTGTCTTTTTTGGATGCGTATTCCGGGTATCATCAGATCCGACTGTATGGACCCGATGAAATAAAAACAGCCTTCATCACCCCATTCGGGTGCTTTTGCTATGTCACCATGCCATTCGGTCTTAAAAATGCCGGAGCCACGTTCATGAGAATGATCCAGAAGTGACTGCTCACCCAAATCAGTCAGAATGCGGAGGCGTATATGGATGACATCGTGGTCAAGTCTCGCAAAGGTTCCGACCTATTGACTAACCTCGCAAAAACCTTTGCTAACCTAAGAAGGTACGATATCAAGCTTAATCCGTCAAAGTGAACATTCGGAGTTCCAGGAGGAAAGTTGCTCGGTTTTCTCGTTTCCGAACGAGGGATTGACGCCAATCCAGAAAAAGTTGATACCATTCTCCGAATGAAACGTCCCGTGCGAGTGCATGACGTTTAGAAGCTGACTGGTTGTTTGGCCGCCTTGAGTCGGTTCATTTCTCATCTCGGTGAAAAGGCCTTGCCTCTTTACCGACTGATGAAGAAATCTGATAAGTTCGAGTGGACTGAAGAAGCTGATGCAGCGTTTGTAGAGCTCAAAGCCCTGCTTTCCACCCAGCCGGTGCTCGCTGCGCCAATAAGCAAAGAGCCTTTACTGCTTTACATTGCAACCACTGGACAAGTTGTCAGTACAGTACTCACGGTCGAGCGAGAAGAGGAAGGAAAAGCTTACAAGGTTCAATGCCAAGTTTATTATCTCTCTGAAGTTTTGACTCCATACAAGCAACGATATCCTCATTATCAGAAGCTTGTCTATGGAATATACATGACCATGAAGAAGGTTGCACATTACTTCTCGGATCACTCTATTACGGTCGTTAGCGACGCACCGTTGTCCAAGATCCTGAACAACAGGGATGCAACTGGTCGAGTGGCAAAATGGGCGATTGAACTCCTTCCACTGGACATCAAGTTTGAAGCAAAGAGAGCTATCAAGTCCCAAGCAATCGCGGATTTCCTTGCCGAGTGGATTGAGCAGCAACTACCGACTCAAGTTCACTCGAAACATTGGATTATGTTCTTCGGTGGCTCCAAGATGCTGAACGGACCGGGTGCTGGAGTAGTATTGGTGTCCCCCCGTGGAGATAAGCTTAACTATGTTCTCCAGATCCATTTTGATTCCTCCAATAATGAAGCGGAATATGAAGCACTTTTATACGGGTTACGTATGGCCATTTCACTCGGCGTCCGTCGCCTCATGGTATACGACAACTCAGATTTGGTGGTTAATCAGGTGATGAAGGAATGGGATGTCAGAAGTCCAGCCATGACTGGCTACTACAATGCTGTTAGGAAGCTGGAAAAGAAGTTTGAAGGGTTGGAGCTTCACCATGTACCCCGATTGAAAAATCAAGCTGCAGATGAGTTGGGAAGATAGGTTCAAAGAGAGAGGCCATTCCTCGCAATGTGTTCCTGGAACATATTCATTCACCTTCAGTTCAAGAGGATCCCTTCACTGAAGAGTCGCCACAGCCCAAGAGTGCCACAGATCCGACCGAAGTCGAAATCCCAGCCGTAGTCGACTTGATCATGGAGGTTTTGGTCATTACTCCCGACTGGACAGTGCCATACATTGCATACATTCTTAGGAAAGAACTTCTGGAGGATGAAGAAGAGGCTCGACAGATCGTCCGGCGATCTAAGGCCTTTACGGTGATAAAGGGGCAGCTGTTCCGAGAAAGTGCAACTAGAGTCTACCAGAAGTGCATCACACCGGAAGAAGGTCGAGTGATCCTCAATGATATTCACTCGGGAACCTGCGGTCACCACGCGTCCTCTCGGAACATCATGGCCAAAGCATACCGAGCTGGGTTTTACTGGCCTCGGGCCAACGAGATGGCTAAGGAGATAGTGGACAAGTGTGAAGGCTGTCAGTTTTACTCCAACATGTCTCATAAACCTGTGTCAGCTCTGAAAACAATTCCACTCGTCTGGCCTTTCGCCGTGTGGGGGCTAGACATGGTTAGACCTCTGAGGACGGGCAGGAGTGGATTTACTCATGTGTTAGTAGCAGTCGACAAGTTCACCAAATGGATCAAAGCCAAGCCCATCAAAAGCCTTGAAGCAAGCACAACTGTGAGTTTCATCAGAGAACTTATATTCAGATATGGCGTCCCGCACAGCATCATCACGGATAACGGCTCAAACTTCGATTCTGAAGAATTCAAAGTCTTTTGTGCCTCCCAAGGCAAGAGAGTCGACTACACTTCGCTCGCTCATCCTCAGTCGAATGGGCAGGCCGAGCGGACAAATGGATTGATTCTCAAAGGATTGAAGCCTCGGTTGATGCGTGACCTGAAACACGCAGCAGGAGCTTGGGTCGACGAGCTCCCATCCATACTGTGGGGGTTGAGGACAACCCCTAACCGGTCGACTGGAAGGACTCCATTCTTCTTAGTCTACGGAGCTGAAGCCGTGCTCCCCAGTGATTTACTCCACAATGCACCTCGAGTCGAACTCTTCTTAGAAGAAGAAGCAAAACAAGCTCGGCAAGATCCAGTCGATCTCCTAGAAGAAGAAAGAGAGATGGCCTTGATCCGGTCGACCATTTATCAGCAAGACTTGCGTCGATTTCATGCTAGAAACGTGAGGGGTCGGGCATTTCAAGAAGGAGACCTGGTTCTTCGAGTGGACCAGCAGAGACCTCACAAGCTCGCTCCTGCTTGGGAAGGTCCTTTCGTCATCACCAAGGTGCTCCACAGCGGAGCATACCGTCTCTTCAACGTCGAACATAATAAAGATGAGCCACGCGCCTGGAATGCGGATTTGCTCTGCCCTTTCTATTCTTAAATATCTAGACTAATGAGATGTAATAAGAAATACCTTTTAGTTTGGCTATCAAAAGACATAATTTACTTCTTCCGAATGATTGTTGTTTATTTCTTTTGTACATATTACCTTAGCTGCAAATCTATTTCGCCTCAGACGAAGTGATAAAAATCCTACCGAGTGATGAGTCTGCCTCTCACTCGGGGGCTTAGCTGCAGCCCAGTGCTCGCCTAAGTGATAAAAATCCTACCGAGTGATGAGTCTGCCTCTCACTCGGGGGCTTAGCTGCAGCCCAGTGCTCGCCTAAGTGATAAAAATCCTACCGAGTCGTGAGTCCGCTTCCCACTCGGGGGCTTAGCTGCAGCCCAGTGCTCGCCTAAGTGATAAAAATCCTACCGAGTGGTTAGTCTGCTTCCCACTCGGGGACTCAGCTGCAGCCCAGTGCTCGCCTAAGTGATAAAAATCCTACCGAGTGGTGAATCCGCTTCCCACTCGGGGGCTTAGCTGCAGCCCAGTGCTCGCCTAAGTGATAAAAATCCTACCAAGTGGTTAGTCCGCTTCCCACTCGGGGACTCAGCTGCAGCCCAGTGCTCGCCTAAGTGATAAAAATCCTACCGAGTGGTGAATCCGCTTCCCACTCGGGAGCTTAGCTGCAGTCCCGTACTCGCCTAAGTTTGAAAAATCCTATCGAGTGGTGAGCAATCCTCCCACTCGGAGGCTTAGTTGCTGCCCAGTGCTCGCCTAAGTTTGAAAAATCCTATCGAGTGGCGAGCGACCCTTCCACTCGGGGGCTTAGCTGCAGTCCCGTACTTGCCTAAGTTTGAAAAATCCTACCGAGTGGTGAGCAATCCTCCCACTCGGGGGCTTAGCTGCAGTCCCGTACTCGCCTAAGTTTGAAAAATCCTACCGAGTGGTGAGAAATCCTCCCACTCGGAGGCTTAGCTGCAACCCAGTGCTCGCCTAAGTTTGAAAAATCCTACCGAGTGGCGAGCAACCCTCTCACTCGGGGGCTTAGCTGCAGTCCCGTACTTGCCTAAGTTTGAAAAATCCTATCGAGTGGTGAGCAACCCTCCCACTCGGAGTCGTAGCTGCAGCCCAGTGCTCGCCTAAGTTTGAAAAACCTTACCGGGTCATTGACAGGAACGTCAAGATCATTGTTGAGTGCCTTGCTGATGAGCTGATCAATGCTACTCAAGGATCACCCAATCGGTTGACAGGAACGTCAAGACCATTGCTGAGTGCCTTGCTGATGAGCTGATCAATGCTACTCAAGGATCGCCCGATCGGTTGACAGGAACGTCAAGACCATTGTTGAGTGCCTTGCTGATGAGCTGATCAATGCTACTCAAGGATCGCCCGATCGGTTGACAGGAATGTCAAGACCATTGTTGAGTGCCTCGCTGATGAGCTGATCAATGCTACTCAAGGACCACCGAATCGGTTGACAGGGACGTCAAGACCATTGCTAAGTGCCTCGGTTGACTGGGTATTCTTCTTCAGCACCTGCATTAGACGATGACAAACAAATCCAAGGGAAGAACAGATTTCACTCGGAGACAAACCCAGCATATTCAAAGATAAATCCAGAGTTTCCTAACCGCAGATTAAAAGTACTCGGGCATCAGACCCGAAGGAGTTTTAATGGTTACAGAATCACTCAGCATTCCGAGGCAAATAAAGGTGAGACATAATGTTTTTCAGTCACTCGGCGGGAGAAGGGCTGGCCGGATCACAGAAGCTGACGAGGTCGATGCTGTCGGCGATGCGAGTGGCTGCCTTGAGGAAGGTGTCCATGAAATCCTGAAAAGAGTGCTTCTTAGTGTTCGCCACTTTGAGGGCTGCCAGCTTGTCCTCCTTAGCCTCCTTGCAGTGCACTCGGACCAAAGACAAGGCGACATCGGCACCGCAGCGGGCTGAAGATTTCTTCCACTCTTGCACTCGGCCTGGAATCTGATTTAGTCGAGTCATCAGGGACTCGAGGTCTTGAGACAGCTCCATCCGAGGCTAGAGTTCAGCATCCACATGAGCCATCGACGCCTTCAGCCGAGCGAGATAAGCAACCGCACCATCTAAGCGCGACTCCAATTGAAGCAGATTCATTGCAGTGTCATCTTTCACAGGACAGTTGATGGGGTCGAGACCCGTCTCAACCCGCCCAGTTCTAGCCTCAAAGTCCTGACACAGTTCTGTCCCATTGCAAAAAGTGGTGAGTCGACAGCATGACAACAAAGTTTAGTCGGCAACAAGTTAATCGTAGTCGACTGATCATACCTTCAAGCTTCAGAACAAGTCTGGCGGCGAGTTGCTCCAGATAGGACTCTAGCTTGTCTGTCTTGGTCTTGAGGCTGCCGACTTCAATGGTCAGATTCTCCTTGTCCTTCTTCAGCTGCTCGAATTCTCGATTAGCGTCCGAGATGGCAGTCTTCAGCTTTGTGTTCTCCTCCTCCAATTTGCTGACCGAAGCCAGCTTCTGGTCCGCAAGCTTCGTCTTCTCGCGTGCTTCCTTCTGAGTAGCTGCCAGATCCAAATCCTTCTTCTCCAAAGCCTCCTTCATCCTCTCTAAAGAAACAACACTCTTCAGACGAGAATGAAGTTGGCGATTTTCACTACGCACATCTGCTTGTGTGAAATCACTCAGTTCAAAGAGACTGAAAGAAAAACCGGTGCGAAGTGTGAAGCTACAAAGCAGACAAAATGGTCGAGTGATTACCTCCCATAATGGCCGTTTCTTCTTGAGCAGTCTTCAGATTCTTCTTCGCAAGTTCGAGGTCAAGTTCAACGTTGATATGCTTCTTCTTTAATTCGGTGAGCCAAGCTCCAAGATCACAAGACCTCTGCAGCCAGAAAGATAGACATGTTAGTCGACAGATATAAGCAACAGTGAAGTAGAAGAATTACTCTAACATTACTGCCGAATCAAATATTCAACAGTAGTCTCGGTGACTACACCCAGTGGGTGCACTTAGCGTGCCCCCACTGGATCAGATCAATACTCAGCGAGAGTTGCCCAGCAAAAATAACAGATAGATAGATACATCATAAGACCTCAGTCGACTGCCAGCAGCCGACCATGGTCTCGGGGACTACACCCAGTGGGCGCACTCGGCATGCCCCCACTGATTCGAAAAGTATAGAATTGAAGATTTCCTGAGTTTTAAACGAAGGAACACTCAGTGGATGATCAGATATAAAGCAACACTCAAAAGTTCAGTCGGAAATTTGCTAACCTGAACATTGGTCTGAAGGGCAGTGCTGGCGTTGTAAGCTACCTGACTAGCTTCATGCATCACTTTCACCTGTTCCATGACAAGATTCGCCTGGCGAAGAGCTTCCCTAGCGGCGCCCGACGAGTCGTCTGGAGTTTGATATGTAGAAAAGAGGGATGGCTCCAGAGCGGTCGAAGTAGTTACCGGGTCAGACGAGTGGAGTTGCACCGATGCAGCAGGTGTCTGTGCAGTTGACCCCGACGGATGATCAGTCGTTAGTGGGTTAGCAAATGTGATGTTTGTCTGAACCGGCCCTTCGGAACGCTCGACTATCGCCCCAGGCGCCAGCGTCGACTGAGGAACTTGAACTTCGAGCTTCCTCCTGCTTGAGCCTCCACTCTTCTTCCTCCTCTCCTGTAGAGGCACTTCTTCTTCTTCGTCGTCAGGAAGCACAACGATCTCTTGCGGAGCTACATAAAGAGAGAAGTATCAAATTTTCAGTCGATTGATCACCCACTCGACTAAACAGAACTTGGTTGATCGAACTTACCAGCTCGTGAGGTGGCCTCTTCGTCTCCTGGTGCCTTGTCAATGTCCATGTCAGTGGCAGCAGAGGTGGGACTGGAAGGACACATGGATTGGTCGGTCAGATCAATAAAATCTTCAATCGACCTACGAAAACACAAGCGAGATACTCACCTTGAGGCAACGAGGACGTCCATCTTAATTCGCGGCAATGTCTGACGGGCCTTGGGAGGAGCGACTTTAGGCTGCTCGGCCACCTTCTCCGTCGGCTCTGGAGTCGATGTCCGAGTGTGCTTCTGAGTATTGGCACTCGGACCTATGCTTTTCCCGCGCCCGCCAGCCGGAACTTGCTGCTGTTTGGATCGACGTTCGGAGCGCGGCGGCGAGTCGACTTCTTCTTCTTCGTCTGACTCCTCGCTATCCTCCTCCTCCTCTTCTCCCTGAGAATCCCACTCACCACTCTCTTTCGCGCTGTCCTCCCCCTCCTGGGCCTGTTCCAAAGCTTGTTCACCATTGGGCATCGAATGCATCTCAGTGAATACCTGCAGAACAAATTGGTCGAACGAGAGTCGGTCAACATCAAGTGCAGTCGGAGCATGAATGGGAAGCAGTCAGAACAAAAAGCATACCTTGTTGGGTGGGTTTATGCTGCTGAAGGGAACAACCCGCCTAGATCCTCTGGGATTGTCCTCGTTGCCTGTGATGCCTCTCAGCCACAAAGCTACTGTTTCAGATGACACTTGTTCTGGGTGGACCCGAGCAGTGTCATCCGGTCCAGAATACAACCACATTGGATGATTGCGAGCTTGGAGAGGTTGGATGCATCGACTGAGGAACACTTCCAGCAAGTCCATGCCGGTGACACCATCATTGATGAGATGGACCACCCTATCCACCAACATCCTCGCCTCCATGGTCTTATCAGCAGTTACTTTCAGTGGGGCAGGAGTCTGAACATGGTCAAACGAGAAGGTAGGAAGACCAATCGACTGACCTGGAGCTGCGACGTCCTGGCAGTAGAACCAGGTCGACTGCCAGCCCCTAACAGATTCAGGGAGAGTCATGGCGGGAAAGGCACTCCTGTGCCTCTTTTGGATACCTAAACCCCCACACATTTGGATGACGTGGGTTTTTGAGTCACTCGACTTCGCCTTTTTTACCGACTGGGAACGAATGGTGAAGATGTGTTTGAAAAGACCCCAGTGCGGTCGACACCCTAAGAAGTTCTCGCACATCGATACAAATGCAGCTAAATATGTGATGGTGTTGGGAGAAAAGTGGTGTAGCTGAGCGCCAAATAAGTTCAAGAATCCCCGGAAGAAAGGATGCGGGGGAAGAGAGAAACCCCGGTCGACGTGGGTGGCGAGCAGAACACACTCACCCGGTTGAGGTTGCGGCTCCATCTCCCCCTTCAGCAGCCTTGCCGCTCCCTTGGCGATCAATCCGGACTCCTCCAGTTCAGCTAGATCCTCCTGCTGGATCGAAGACCGGATCCAATTGCCCTGGATCCAGCCCAGCGGCAGCCCCGCACATGACGACGACACGCGGGTCTGCTTCTTTCCTTTCACCGCCCCCGTCTCCTTCTTAGCACGCTCTAGCGCCGCCGTCTTGTCCTTCACCATGGATGGAGAGCAGCGGCGTCGAGAGCGGAAGAGCTGGGCGTAGTGGAGAAGCAGAGGAGAAAGAAGAAGAAACAGGCGTGCACAATACCAACGCCTCAGACATGTCGCCTTATAAAGGGCCGTCTCCGAGTGACTGACGCGTGGGACCAGGCAATCCCGTCAAATCCCGGAATAGTTGCACACAGCGTACGTGGCAAAAAAGGCGGCACGGTAATTGAGGCATAGCTACTTATCTGGCCCGCTCGTTTCGTCACTCACCACCCCGCGCGCTTCCCTGAAATTTTGTATCCCGCGAAATCCGGGATACACTGCAGACAATCACCCCCGAGATGCCGCGCCCCAGCATAGCACTCGGCTCATGAGGTCACCAGTTCAATCGATAGTTCACTGAATGGGTCAAGGTGACTGAATCGACGCCGGCATTCAGTCTCGCAGAAGATACTTGTGAAGACACGAAGCTTGGAGCAGATTTAACTTCAACCTACTTTTCATTCATACCTTAATCCATTCGGGGGCTACTGATGAGGATACAGACCTGGGGTAGGGTCATAGGCCTGACCTATACGTCCTACCCAAGGTCACTACCCAAGAAGACAAGAAGGTCAAGAGACTCCGTGATACCCCCGGTCAAAGGTGTCGAGAGTAATCCACTCGACATCATGTCACTCGGGAGTTTCCCTACCTACTCTCACTCGACTAACAAGAGAATCACTCGACCCCCCAAAGACTAGGATTCAGTTAGTGTGCAACAGACACACATTCACTCTGTAGTCTTTAAGGCCATTAATAGCACTTAAGGCTGGCATTACCAGTAACGCCACCACTTTATGTACATTAACTCCCTTGTAATGGAGGGTGGGAGAGGTCCTGGCGAACTCTATATAAGCCACCCTCCTCCTCTGGCACAAGGGTTCGCACCCCCTGTAATATTACACGCATAATCCAATCGACCGCCTCCGGGCGCCGAGACGTAGGGTTGTTACTTCCTCCGAGAAGGGCCTGAACTCGTAAACCTCACGTGTACACCTTCGCTATAGCTGAGATCTTGCCTCTCCATACCTACCCCCCTTTCTACTGTCAGACTTAGAACCACGACATCCGACGACCCTCCTCTAGGGAGGTCGCTGATATCTCGGTTTTTTCAAAATCTTTGTCCATCCTTGCTCTCTTGCTACTAGTACTGCTAGTCTGGGAGTCTTCACCAACTTTGTCTAAACCTGAACCATCAATGGTCACAAGGATCATCTTCGGATTCCCAGATCCTCCAGCCACCTCATCCATATTCAATCTCTTCCTAGTATCCTTGCTCACAGCCACACCAGGCGTAATATCCTTTGCAGGGGACGTAGCAGTGTCCCACAGATCAGGATCGAGGTGCTCCTGCCCTTCCTTCCTGCGACGTCCGGCTAACGGGGTCTCATCATGCTTCAATCCCGAGGAAGCAGGCCTGCTAGCTTTTGGTGCTTAAGGTTCAGCTCCGACCTGATTAGGTCCATCAGCATATAGCCCTTCGCCATATTTCATCTCGTTCTCATCATGAATCCCAGAGCCGCATTCTTCGAACACATGTCCCACTAGGCCACAGACCCTACAGAAGCGTGCAAGTTTCTCATATCGCACCATGTAGATCTGGCGCTCCTTGTTCCTCACAATGCTCACAAACTTCGTCAGAGGGCGATGTATGTCATGTTTAACACACACCCTTACATAATCCCCATGGATATTTCCACTCAACCTCATGTCCAAAATCTCACCAGATCCTTAAGCAACTTCTCCATGATAGATTGCTTACAGTAGCCATCGGGTAGCTTATGGATTTGCAACCAGATCGACATGAGCACGTTGCTGACCTCCTCTGTTTTACAGAAACCATCATAAGGGCAAAGCAGCACTGCCCAATTCCCGGAACAGCCAAGGTCCTTGGTGCATCATGCGTTCCCAATCGCCCAAGCAGGAAGCTTGCACGACGAACATATTAGGTCCAACCGGACGAAACCTAACTCTTTGCGTCGGATTCCAAGCCGTGTGCATGTTCTTGTAAAAATCCGACTAGTTGAACGTTTTATTTGTATGAACCCTAGCTAGGGCTAACCATCTTACGCTTTCGTTGATCTCAGGGTCCTCGGCGTCGATCTCTGATAGTCCCCAAGTGCAGGGAATCATCGTAGCAATTTCCAAAGGTGAAAGTGATAAGTATGGAGTGTCAAACCCACAAGGAGCTAAAGGTAAGATCAATATTCGCTCAAGTCCTATCTGCCACTGATACGACTCTACGTACACCGAATGTTTGCTTCCAACTAGATATGAGAAATAAAACTACGTTGTGGGTATGAAGAGGATAACTTTGCATGATATCAGAGAGCTAAAATATAAAATTAAGTGTTGTTATCATAAAGTTAGAATATATTACTAAATATTATAAATAGCGAGTGTGGAATAATGATGGGTTGGTGTGCGGAATTGTCCTAGGAAATTGTTAACAAGATCAGTAATCACTATTGCAATTTCATATGAGGGAGAGGCATAAGCTAACATACTTTCTCATCTTGGATCATATGCACTTATGATTAAAACTCTAGCAAGCATCTGCAACTACTAAAGATCATTAAGGTAAAACCCAACCATAGCATTAAAGTATCAAGTCCCCTCTATCCCATACGCCGTGACCCACTTATCCGTGTTTATGCTTCTGTCACTCAAGCAACGCAGACAATAAGTAAACCATGGACATATTGCAACACCCTACAACGGGAATCCCTCACGCTTGCGCGACACGAGGGCACCATAGGACATCACCAAAATAATGAAGGAAATATGCCCTAGAGGCAATAATAAAGTTATTTTTTGTTTCCTTATTTCATGATAAATGTTTATTATTCATGCTAGAATTGTATTAACCGGAAACATAATACATGTGTGAATACATAGACAAACATAGTGTCACTAGTATGCCTCTACTTGACTAGCTCGTTAATCAAAGATGGTTAAGTTTCCTAACCATAGACATGAGTTGTCATTTGATTAACGAGACCACATAATTAGGAGAATGATGTGATTGACTTGACCCATTCCGTTAGCTTAGCACTTGATCATTTAGTATGTTGCTATTGCTTTCTTAATGACTTATACACGTTCCTATAACTATGAGATTATGCAACTCCCGTTTACCGGAGGAACACTTTGTGTGCTACCAAACATCACAACATAACTGGGTGATTATAAAGGTGCTCTACAGGTGTCTCCGAAGGTACTTGTTGGGTTGGCGTATTTCGAGATTAGGATTTGTCACTCCAATTGTCGGAGAGGTATCTCTGGGCCCTCTCAGTAATGCACATCACTAAGCCTTGCAAGCAATGTAGCTAATGAGTTAGTTATGGGATGATGCATTGTGTAACGAGTAAAGAGACTTGCCGGTAATGAGATTGAACTAGGTATTGAGATACCGACGATCGAATCTCGGGCAAGTAACATACCAATGACAAAGGGAACAACGTATGTTGTTATGTGGTTTGACCGATAAAGATCTACGTAGAATATGTAGGAGCCAATATGAGCATCCGGGTTCCGCTATTGGTTATTGACCGGAGACGTGTCTCGGTCATGTCTACATTGTTCTCGAACCCGTAGGGTCTGCACGCTTAAAGTTAGATGACAGTTATATTATGAGTTTATGTGTTTTGATGTACCGAAGGTTGTTCAGAGTCCCGGATGTGATCACGGACATGACGAGGAGTCTCGAAATGGTCGAGACATAAATAGCGATATATTGTATGACTATATTTGGACACCGAAAAGGTTCCGGATGAGATTGGGACAATACCGGAGCTCTAGGAGGTTATCGAAACCCCCCGGGAGTATATGGGCCTTAATGGGCCTTAGTGGAAAGGAGGGGAAAGGAGCAAGGGAGGGGCGCCCCCCAAGCCCAATCCGAATTGGGAGGGGGGCCGCCCCCCGCCCCCTTTCCTTCCTATTCCTTCCCTCTCCCTTTCCAAGTAGGAAAGGGAGGAGTCCTACTCCCGGTGGGAGTAGGACTCCCCCCTTGGGCGCGCCTCTCCCCTTGGCCGGCCCCCTCCTTTGCTCCTTTATATACGGGGGCAGGGGGCACCCTAGAACACACAAGTTGATCTACGGATCGTTCCTTAGCCGTGTGTGATGCCCCCCTCCACCATATTCCACCTCGGTCATATCGTCACGGAGTTTAGGCGAAGCCCTGCGCCGGTAGAGCATCATCATCGTCACCACGCTGTCGTGCTGACGAAACTCATCCCCGAAGCTTTGCTGGATCGAAGCCCGGGGATCGTCATCGAGCTGAACGTGTGCTGAACTCGGAGGTGTCTTACGTTCGGTACTTGGATCGGTCGGATCGTGAAGACGTACGACTACATCAACCGCGTTGTCATAATGCTTCCACTTACGGTCTACGAGGGTACGTGGACAACACTCTCCCCTCTCGTTGCTATGTCATCACCATGATCTTGCGTGTGCGTAGGAAATTTTTTGAAATTACTACGTTCCCCAACAGTGGCATCCGAGCCAGGTTTTATGCGTAGATGTCATATGCACGAGTAGAACACAAGTAAGTTGTGGGCGATACAAGTCATACTGCTTACCAGCATGTCATACTTTGGTTCGCGGTATTGTGAGATGAAGCGGCCCGGACCGACATTACGTACGCTACGCGAGACTGGTTCTACCGTTATGAGCACTTTGCTTAATAGTGGCTTGCGGGTGTCTGTCTCTCTCACTTTAGCTGAATCGAGTGTGGCTACGCCCAGTCCTTGCGAAGGTTAAAACATCACTAACTTGACGGAACTATCATTGTGGTTTTGATGCGTAGGTAAGAACGGTTCTTGCTAAGCCCGTAGTAGCCACGTAAAACTTGCAACAACAAAGTAGAGGACGTCTAACTTGTTTTTGCAGGGCATGTTGTGATGTGATATGGTCAAGACGTGATGCTGTATTTTATTGTATGAGATGATCATGTTTTGTAACCGAAGTTATCGGCAACTGGCAAGAGCCATATGGTTGTCGCTTTATTGTATGCAATGCAAATCGCCCTGTAATTGCTTTACTTTATCACTAAGCGGTAGCGATAGTCGTAGAAGCAATAGTTGGCGAGACGACAACGATGCTACGATGGAGATCAAGGTGTCGCGCCGGTGACGATGGTGATCATGACGGTGCTTCGGAGATGGAGATCACAAGCACAAGATGATGATGGCCATATCATATCACTTATATTGATTGCATGTGATGTTTATCTTTTATGCATCTTATCTTGCTTTGATTGACGGTAGCATTATAAGATGATCTCTCACTAATTTCAAGAAAAGTGTTCTCCCTGAGTATGCACCGTTGCGAAAGTTTGTCGTGCCCAGACACCACGTGATGATCGGGTGTGATAAGCTCTATGTCCATCTATGACATGGTGCAAGCCAGTTTGCACACGCAGAATACTCAGGTCAAACTTGACGAGCCTAGCATATGCAGATATGGCCTCGGAACACTAAGACCGAAAGGTCGAGTGTGAATCATATAGTAGATATGATCAACATAGTGATGTTCACCATTGAAAACTACTCCATTTCACGTGATGATTGGACATGGTTTAGTTGATTTGGATCACGTGATCACTTAGATGACTAGAGAGATGTCTGTCTAAGTGGGAGTTCTTAAGTAATATGATTAATTGAACTTAAATTTATCATGAACTTAGTACCTGATAGTATTTTGCTTGTCTATGTTTGTTGTAGATAGATGGCTCGTGTTGTTGTTCCGTTGAATTTTAATGCGTTCCTTGAGAAAGCAAAGTTGAAAGATGATGGTAGCAATTACACGGACTGGGTCCGTATCCTGAGGATTATCCTCATTGCTGCACAGAAGAATTACGTCCTGGAAGCACCGCTGGGTGCCAGGCCTGCTGCTGATGCAACTGACAATGTTAAGAACGTCTGGCAGAGCAAAGCTGATGACTACTCGATAGTTCAGTGTGCCATGCTTTACGGCTTAGAACCGGGTCTTCAACGACGTTTTGAACGTCATGGGGCATATGAGATGTTCCAGGAGTTGAAGTTAATATTTCAAGCAAATGCCCGGATTGAGAGATATGAAGTCTCCAATAAGTTCTATAGCTGCAAGATGGAAGAGAATAGTTCTGTCAGTGAACACATACTCAAAATGTCTGGGTATAATAATCACTTGATTCAACTGGAAGTTAATCTTCCTGATGATAGTGTCATTGACAGAATTCTCCAATCACTTCCACCAAGCTACAAGAGCTTCATGATGAACTATAATATGAAAGGGATGGACAAGACTATTCCCGAGCTCTTCGCAATGCTAAAAGCCGCGGAGGTAAAAATCAAGAAGGAGCATCAAGTGTTGATGGTTAACAAGACCACCAGTTTCAAGAAAAAGGGCAAAGGGAAGAAGAAGGGGAACTTCAAGAAGAACAGCAAACAAGTTGCTGCTCAGAGAAGAAACCCAAGTCTGGACCAAAGCCTGAAACTGAGTGCTTCTACTGCAAGCAGACTGGACACTGAAGCGGAACTGCCCCAAGTATTTGGCGGATAAGAAGGATGGCAAAGTGAACAAAGGTATATGTGATATACATGTTATTGATGTGTACCTTACTAATGCTCGCAGTAGTACCTGGGTATTTGATACTGGTTCTGTTGCTAATATTTGCAACTCGAATAGGGACTACGGATTAAGCGAAGATCGGCTAAGGACGAGGTGACGATGCGCGTGGGAAATGGTTCCAAAGTCGATGTTATCGCGGTCGGCATGCTACCTCTACAACTACCATCGGGATTAGTTTTAGACCTAAATAATTGTTATTTGGGTGCCAGTGTTAAGCATGAACATTATATTGGATCTTGTTTGATGTGAGATGGTTATTCATTTAAATCAGAGAATAATGGTTGTTCTATTTATATTGAGTAATATCTTTATGGTCATGCACCCTTGAAGAGTGGTCTATTTTTATTGAATCTCGATAGTAGTGATACACATATTCATAGTGTTTGAAACCAAAAGATGCAGAGTTGATAATTGATAGTGCAACTTATTTATGGCACTGTTTTTAGGTCATATCGGTGTAAAGCGCATGAAGAAACTCCATACTGATGGGCTTTTGGAATCACTTGATTATGAATCACTTGGTACTTGCGAACCGTGCCTTATGGGCAAGATGACTAAAACGCCGTTCTCCGGAACTATGGAGCGAGCAACTGATTTGTTGGAAATCATACATACTGATGTTTGTGGCCAATGAATGTTGAAGCTCGCGGCGGGTATCGTTATTTTCTCACCTTCACAGATGACTTGAGCAGATATGGGTATATCTACTTGATGAAACACAAGTCTGAAACATTTGAAAAGTTCAAAGAATTTCAGAGTGAAGTGGAAAATCATCGTAACAAGAAAATAAAGTTTCTACTATCTGATCGTGGAGGAGAATATTTGAGTTACGAGTTTGGTTTACATTTGAAACAATGCGGAATAGTTTCGCAACTCATGCCACCCGGAACACCACAACGAAATGGTGTGTCCGAACGTCGTAATCGTACTTTACTAGATATGGTGCGATCTATGATGTCTCTTACTGATTTACCGCTATCGTTTTGGGGTTATACTTTAGAGACGGGCGCATTCACGTTAAATAGGGCACCATCAAAATCCGTTGAGACGACGCCTTATGAACTGTGGTTTGGCAAGAAACCAAAGTTGTCGTTTCTTAAAGTTTGGGGCTGCGATGCTTATGTGAAGAAACTTCAACCAGATAAGCTCGAACCTAAATCGGAGAAATGTGTCTTCATAGGATACCCAAAAGAGACCATTGGGTACACCTTCTATCACAGATCTGAGGGCAAGATTTTTATTGCTAAAATTGGATCCTTTCTAGAGAAGGAGTTTCTCTCGAAAGAAGTGAGTGGGAGGAAAGTAGAACTTGATGAGATAACTGTATCTACTCCCTTGTTGGAAAGTAGTTCATCACAAGAACCGGTTCCTGTGACAACTACACCAATTAGTGAGGAAGCTAATGATATTGATCATGAAACTTCAGATCAAGTTTCTACTGAACCTCGTAGGTCTACCAGAGTAAGATCCGCACCAGAGTGGTACGGTAATCCTATTCTGGAAGTCATGTTACTTGACCATGATAAACCTACGAACTATGAGGAAGCGATGATGAGCCCAGATTCCATGAAATGACTGGAGGCCATGAAATCTGAGATAGGATCCATGTATGATAAACAAAGTGTGGACTTTGGTGGAGTTGCCCGATGATCGGCAAGCCATAGAAAATAAATGGATCTTCAAGAAGAAGACGGACGTTGATAGTAGTGTTACTATCTACAAAGCTCAACTTGTCACAAAAGGTTTTCGACAAATTCAAGGTGTTGATTACAATGAGATTTTCCCAACTGTAGCGATGCTTAAGTCTGTCCGAATCATGTTAGCAATTGCCACATTTTATGAAATCTGGCAAATGGATGTCAAAACTGCATTCCTTAATGGTTTTCTTAAAGAAGAGTTGTGTATGATGCAACCAGAAGGTTTTGTCAATCCTAAAGGTGCTAACAAAATGTGCAAGCTCCAGCGATCCATCTATGGACTGGTGCAAGCATCTCGGAGTTGGAATATACGCTTTGATAAGTTGATCAAAGCATATAGTTTTATACGGACTTGCAGTGAATCCTGTATTTACAATAAAGTGAGTGGGAGCACTACAGCCTTTCTGATAAGTATATGTGAGTGACATATTGTTGATCATAAATGATGTAGAATTTTTCTGGAAAGCATAAAGAAGTGTTTGAAAGGAGTTCTTTAAAAGAAAGACCTCAGTAAACCTACTTACATATTGAGCATCAAAATCTATTGAGATAGATCAAGATGCTTGATAAGATTTTCAATGAGTACATACCTTGACAAGATTTTGAAGTAGTTCAAAATGGAACAGTCAAAGAAAGAGTTCTTGCCTGTGTTGCAAAGGTGTGAAATTGAGTAAGAATCAAATCCTGATCACAGAAGAAAACAGAAAGAGAATGAAAGTCATTCCCTAAGCCTCAGTCATAGGTTCTATAAAAGTATGCCATGCTATGGACCAGACCTATTGTATACTCTGCCCTGGTTTGGCAAGGGAGTACAATAGTGATCTAAGAGTAGATCACTGGACATTGGTCAAAATTATCTTTAGTGGAATAAGGATATTTTTCTCGATTATGGAGGTGACAAGAGGTTCATCGTAAAGGGTTACGTCGATGCAAGTTTTGACACTGATCCAGATGACTCTAAGTCTCAATCTGGATACATGTTGAAAGTGGGAGCAATTAGCTAGAATAGCTCCGTACAGAGCATTGTAGACATAGAATATTTTTGCAAAACACATACGGCTCTGAATGTTACAGACCCATTGACTAAATGTCAGGACCGGTTTTCCAATAAAATATTTATTGAGAAATCGACCATGTTATCCAACTAGTATAGAAGAATCCTCCTTACTGGTAGACAAATCCTTGATACAGAAATCCAGAAGTACTTAATATTATACAAGGTTGAGCTGAGGCTGCTCAACAATTTATTACAAGCATGCCGATATAATACATAAAGGCGGATATGACACAAGGAGTATGGTGGCATAACTACTGACTCGCAATAAAAGTGGTGGTGGATATGTCACAGTGAAGTGGGTGACATGACTCCTAAATCTTACAGCTCATCGAGCGCCGGAGTGAGGCTCGATGATTTTATTAGGGTAGCGGAAGCGTATAAGATACAAGTGACCAACTCCAGGATCACACGGGACTGACTGGGACTCCTCTAGGCGTCGGACTCACTATCGTACTCTTCATCCATAAGATCGCCTTCGTCAACATCTGGCCAAATCAACAAGCCAGGTGAGTACTTTGAATGTACTCGCAAGACAGTTTGGACATAAGATATAACAAATGCAAACATGATACACATGAGCAGACTAGTAATACACACACGGATAATAAATTTGCACTGCATGTTAAATAAAAAGGAAGTCAGGCGGTAGTACTCCCGAAATCCCAATAAAATAACTGAAGACCGATCGAGTATATGAAGCGACGCCTCGAAAGGTAAAAATAAGTTAACATGCCGCAGTCGGGCGTCAGGGCGACACCACATAAAGGGCTTATATTGAAATATAAATGACAGTGCGTGCTACAGTTGGACGTCTAAGCGACATCTCAAAAAGGGCTTATATTGAAAGTAAATAACATGGATGCTGTTGGGGAACGTAGTAATTTCAAAAAAATTCCTACGCACACGCAAGATCATGGTGATGTATAGCAACGAGAGGGGAGAGTGTTGTCCACGTACCCTCGTAGACCATAAGCGCAAGCACTATGACAACGCGGTTGATGTAGTCGTACGTCTTCACGATCCGACCGATCCAAGCACCGAACGTACGGCACCTCCGAGTTCAGCACACGTTCATCTCGATGACGATCCCCGGACTCCGATCCAGCAGGGTGTCGGGGATGAGTTCCGTTAGCGCGACGGCGTGGTGACGATGATGATGTTCTACCAATGCAGGGCTTCGCCTAAGCACCGCAACGATATGACCGAGGTGGAATATGGTGGAGGGGGGCACCGCACACGGCTAAGGAACGATCACGAAGATCAACTTGTGTGTCTAGAGGTGCCCCCCTCCTCCGTATATAAAGGGGGGAGGAGTAGGGGGCCGGCCGAGGGGGTGGCGCGCCCTAGGAGGGGGAAACCTACTCCAAGTAGGTTTGCCCCTCCCTTTCCTAGTCCAAGAGGGAGGGGGAAGGAAGGAGTGGGAGAGGGGAAAGGCAAGAGGGGCGCCGCCCCCCCTTCCTTGTCCTATTCGGACTCAAGGGGAGGGGGCGCGCCTCTTGCCCTTGCCGGCCCCTCTCTCTCTCCACTAGGGCCCAACAAGGCCCATTAGTTCCCGGGGGGTTCCGGTAACCCTCCGGCACTCCGGTTTTCTCCGAAATCTCCCGAAACACTTCTGGTGTCCGAATATAGTCGTCCAATATATCAATCTTTATGTCTCGACCATTTCGAGACTCCTGGTCATGTCCGTGATCACATCCGGGACTCCGAACAATCTTTGGTACATCAAAACTTGTAAACTCATAATAAAACTGTCATCGTAACGTTAAGCGTGCGGACCCTATGGGTTCGAGAACTATGTAGACATGACCTAGAACTGTTCCCGGTCAATAACCAATAGCGGAACCTGGATGCTCATATTGGCTCCTACATATTCTACGAAGATCTTTATCGGTCAAACCGCATAACAACATACGTTGTTCCCTTTGTCATCGGTATGTTACTTGCCCGAGATTCGATCGTCGGTATCCAATACCTAGTTCAATCTCGTTACCGACAAGTCTCTTTACTCGTTACGTAATGCATCATTCCGAAACTAACTCATTAGCTCCATTGCTTGCAAGGCTTATAGTGATGTGCATTACCGAGAGGGCCCAGAGATACCTCTCCGACAATCGGAGTGACAAATCCTAATCTCGAAATACGCCAACCCAACATGAACCTTCAGAGACACCTGTAGAGCTCCTTTATAATCACCCAGTTACGTTGTGACGTTTGGTAGCACACAAAGTGTTCCTCCGGTAAACGGGAGTTGCATAATCTCATAGTTGTAGGAACTTTGTATAAGTCATGAAGAAAGCAATAGCAACATACTAAACGATCAAGTGCTAGGCTAACGGAATGGGTCAAGTCAATCACATCATTCTCCTAATGATGTGATCCCGTTAATCAAATGACAACACATGTCTATGGCTAGGAAACATAATCATCTTTGATTAATGAGCTAGTCAAGTAGAGGCATACAAGTGACATTATGTTTGTCTATGTATTCACACATGTATCATGTTTCCGGTTAATACAATTCTAGCATGAATAATAAACATTTATCATAATATGAGGAAATAAATAATAACTTTATTATTGCCTCTAGGGCATATTTCCTTCAGTCTCCCACTTGCACTAGAGTCAATAATCTAGATTTCACAGTAATGATTCTAACACCCATGGAGTCTTGGTGCTGATCATGTTTTGCTCGTGGAAGAGGCTTAGTCAACGGGTCTGCAACATTCAGATCCGTATGTATCTTGCAAATCTCTGTCTCCCACCTGGACTTGGTCCCGGATGGAATTGAAGCGTCTCTTGATGTGCTTGGTCCTCTTGTGAAATCTGGATTCCTTTGCCAAGGCAATTGCACTAGTATTGTCACAGAAGATCTTCATTGGTCCCGATGCACTAGGTATGACACCTAGATCGGAAATGAACTCCTTCATCCAGACTCCTTCATTTGCTGCTTCCGAAGCAGCTATGTACTCCGCTTTGCATGTAGATCTCACCATAACGCTTTGTTAAGAACTGCACCAACTTACAGCTCCACCGTTTAATAAAAACACGTATCCGGTTTGCGATTTAGAATCGTACGGATTAGTGTCAAAGCTTGCATCGACGTAACCATTTACGACTAGCTCTTTGTCACCTCCATAAACGAGAAACATATCCTTAGTCCTTTTCAGGTATTTCAGGATGTTCTTGACCGCTGTCCAGTGATCCACTCCTGGATTACTTTGGTATCTACCTGCCAAGCTTATTGCTAAGCATATGTCAGGTTTGGTACACAGCATTTCATACATGATAGAGCCTATGGCTGAAGCATAGGGAACATCTTTCATTTTCTCTCTATCTTCTGCTGTGGTCGGGCATTGAGTCTGACTCAACTTCACACCTTGCAACACAGTTAAGAATCCCTTTCTTTGCCTGATCCATTTTGAACTTTTTCAAAACTTTATCAAGGTATGTGCTTTGTGAAAGTCCAATCAAGCGTCTTGATCTATCTCTATAGATCTTGATGCCCAATATGTAAGCAACTTCACCGAGGTCTTTCATCGAAAAACTTTTATTCAAGTATCCCTTTATGCTATCTAGAAATTATATATCATTTTCGATTAACAATATGTCATCTACATACAATATCAGAAATGCTACAGAGCTCCCACTCACTTTCTTGTAAATATAGGCTTCTCCAAAAGTCTGTATAAAACCATATGCTTTGATCACACTATCAAAGCGTTTATTCCAACTCCGAGATGCTTGCACCAGTCCATAAATGGATCGCTGGAGCTTGCACACTTTGTTAGCACCTTTTGGATCAACAAAACCTTCTGGTTGCATCATATACAACTCTTCTTCCAGAAATCCATTCAGGAATGCAGTTTTGACATCCATTTGCCAAATTTCATAATCATAAAATGCAGCAATTGCTAACATGATTCGGACAGACTTAAGCATCGCTACGGGTGAGAAAGTCTCATCGTAGTCAACCCCTTGAACTTGTCGAAAACTTTTTGCAACAAGTCGAGCTTTATAGACAGTTATATTACCATCAGCGCCAGTCTTCTTCTTAAAGATCCATTTATTCTCAATGGCTTGCCGATCATCGGGCAAGTCAACCAAAGTCCATACTTTGTTCTCATACATGGATCCCATCTCACATTTCATGGCTTCTAGCCATTTTGCGGAATCTGGGCTCATCATCACTTCCTCATAGTTCATAGGTTCGCCATGGTCAAGTAACATGACTTCTAGAATAGGATTACCGAACCACTCTGGTGCGGATCTTACTCTGGTAGACCTACGAGCTTCAGTATAAACTTGATCTGAAGTTTCATGATTAATATCATTAGCTTCCTCACTAATTGGTGTAGTTGTCACAGGAACCGGTTCTTGTGATGGACTACTTTCCAATAAGGGAGCAGGTGCAGTTACCTCATCAAGTTCTACTTTCCTCCCACTCACTTCTTTCGAGAGAAACTCCTTCTCTAGAAAGGATCCGAATTTAGCAACGAATATCTTGCCCTCAGATCTGTGATAGAAGGTGTACCCAATAGTCTCTTTTGGGTATCCTATGAAGACACATTTCTCCGATTTGGGTTCGAGCTTATATGGTTGAAGTTTCTTCACATAAGCATCACAGCCCCAAACTTTAAGAAACGACAACTTTGTTTTCTTGCCAAACCACAGTTCATAAGGCGTCGTCTCAACGGATTTTGATGGTGCCCCATTTAACGTGAATGCGGCCGTCTCTAAAGCATAACCCAAAACGATAGCGGTAAATCAGTAAGAGACATCATAGATCGCACCATATCTAGTAAAGTACGATTACGACATTCGGACACACCATTTCGTTGTGGTGTTCCGGGTGGCGTGAGTTGCGAAACTATTCTGCATTGCTTCAAATGTAAACCAAACTCGTAACTCAAATATTCTCCTCCACGATCAGATCGTAGAAATTTTATTTTCTTGTTACAATGATTTTCCACTTCACTCTGAAATTCTTTGAACTTTTCAAATGTTTCAGACCTGTGTTTCATCAAGTAGATATACCCATATCTGCTCAAATCATCTGTGAAGGTGAGAAAATAACGATACCCGCCGCGAGCCTCGATATTCATTGAACCACATACATCAGTATGTATGACTTCCAACAAATCAGTTGCTCACTCCATAGTTCCGGAGAACGGCGTTTTAGTCATCTTGCCCATGAGGCACGGTTCGCAAGTACCAAGTGATTCATAATCAAGTGATTCCAAAAGTCTATCAGTATGGAGTTTCTTCATGCGCTTTACACCGATATGACCTAAACGGCAGTGCCACAAATAAGTTGCACTATCATTATCAACTCTGCATCTTTTGGCTTCAATATTATGAATATGTGTATCACTACTATCGAGATTCAATAAAAATAGACCACTATTCAAGGGTGCATGACCAAAAAAGATACTACTCATATAAATAGAACAACCATTATTCTCTGATTTAAATGAATAACCGTCTCGCATCAAACAAGATCCAGATATAATGTTCATGCTCAACGCTGGCACCAAATAACAATTATTTAGGTCTAAAACTAATCCCAATGGTAGATGTAGAGGTAGCGTGCCGACCGCGATCACATCGACTTTGGAACCATTTCCCACGCGCATCGTCACCTCGTCCTTAGCCAATCTTCGCTTAATCCGTAGTCCCTGTTTCGAGTTGCAAATATTAGCAACAGAACCAGTATCAAATACCCAGGTACTACTGCGAGCATTAGTAAGGTACATGTCATGGATTTGTCACGGCAGATGTCCTAGTGAAACGACTTAGTCGTGGAGCCATCGCTACGGATTTACTTGAAGGGGTTAAAGCGGACACAAAGACACGAGAGTTTATACTAGTTCAGCCCCTTCGATGAAGGTAAAAGCCTACGTCTAGTTGTGATGGAATTGATATGATCTCGATGGCTAGGGAGCAAACAAGCTTCGCCTAGGCTCGAGTTGTAGTTGTCTGTCTTGAACCGCCGCCGGGTCGTCCCCTTATACACACGGGTGACGCCCGTCGGTCCATAGAGTCCCAACCGGTTCATACTTGTATCCCGGTTGGTATCCCTCTATTCCTAACTTACAATACAAGTATACATCAGGCCGGTTTACGGCTATAGGTTCTAAACCGACTATAGGCCTTGGGCCTTCATCTGCTTATACCACTAAGGAAGTTAACCCGGCCCAAGTAGGCCGGGTCACGCCTAGTGGTAATATCCCCAACATTAGGCCCCAGATTGATTTGAACCGGTTCATGTCAATCCTTCCCAAAATCTTGTGTCTTGGACATCTTCTGGTAATTGGTAAACCGCCATGTCGTCATCATTTCTGGTCGCTGTAAACCGGCATGACGTCATCATGAAATTTATTATTTATAATGCCCTCCTTTTAACAATAGCTCCTGGATCCGCGCGCTTGACCTAACTCTGTTGCCTTATAAATAAGACCGAAGGGTCATTTCTTTTCCCTTCGTCTCTTCTTCTTCGTCTTCCTCGCGTCGCCAACCTTGGAGCTCCGCTGTCGCCGTCGACCTCTGCTTCGTCTTGGGCCGCTGCATCAACCTGAACGCACCAGAGCCCTACGGTATCCTTCCGCATCTTCTCTGTTTCCAGTAAGCTTTCTTCTCTTCTTGACCTAGATCTGTTCTTAGGGTTTCATGTTCGCGCTGTGTTTGTCGCTTGCTCATACTTGTTCTCTGACTCTTGAATGAATCTGTGAACCCCCGCTGTGTTCACTAGTAATCTTTAAACATCCGCCTGTAATTTCTCATCTAAGTCCATAGATCTCACGCACATACCCGCTCAATGGTTCACTTCCGATCTGCCTTACTCTTCGGAATATTTCTGTTTTTGTGAGCTTGCTGTAGATCCGCGGCTGTAATAGGATCTTGTGAAACCTGTTTTTGCATACTTAGATGTCCGCAACTTCAATTGCTTCTGATGCTTAGGTCAGGCGGTTTAACTTACCATAGAAAAAGGTTACTAAACCGGTATATACCATTAGTCCCCTGGTTGAACCGCCAGAATCCATATGCTACCGCATTGTAGAAAACCAGTTTATAGGTATTGCCTCCGGTTTATTTTAGATCGACACCTTCTTTTATCCAACATATTCTTGAACCGTATCACCTCTTTCTTGTAGATCTCACCATGGCCAAACAAGTATATGAGTGCAATTGGGTTCCCTCTCGCGTCACAGAGTCTCAGTTGGATGATCTAGTCCTGATCGGCGCTTTAGACAATAAAGATACGATCCACTGGAGGGTTCCTAGAAATGAATGTCCTCCCTCACCTCAGGAGGGAGAGGTTGTGGTCTTTGCAGATCACTTGGCCCGGGGCTTCAAACCGCCCGGTTCTAAATTTTACCGTGATGTGTTAGCCAATTTTCAGCTCCGTCCACAAGATATTGGCCCCAATTCCGTTACCAATCTATGTCACTTTCAAGTGCTCTCTGAGGTATACCTTCAAGAGGAGCCTTCAGTCGATTTGTTTAGAGATTGCTTCCATTTAAACCGTCGCACTGAATTTACCGACGGCCCCAATACTGAATTGGGCGGTATGGCCATTCAGAAGAGGAAAGAAATCACTTATCCCCACGTCAAACTCCATACTCACCCCAAGGAGTGGAATGCAACATGGTTTTATTGCAAGGATAACTCCCCTGACAATGAAAATCCCTTGCCTGGCTTCCGTCCGGAACGGCTCAGCAACACACACCCTTTTCCACAAAGACTAAGCGCCAAAGAGAGAATCAAATATGCTCCGCAACTGTCCAAGCTCCGAGCCTTTATGGCCAATGGTTTAACGGGAATAGACCTTGCACACTGTTGGATATCATGGAGCATACTGCCTCTGAGCCGGCGCTCCAGTTTGATGTGCAAGTATACTGATAGTGTCGATGACCCACTCCGACACACCAAAATCCAACTCTCCGATGATGAAGTCACATAATCTGTAAAGAAGATGCTGAATGAACTGGAGCACCTCTGTGCTCAAACCGGTCTGCTTCCTTACTGCACCACCAACAAACCGCCAGCGGTAAGATTTTAATTGCTCTATTGTTGAACTTGTTACTGCTTTATCTTTCTGACATTTAATTACTGCTGATCCAGGGCGATAATCCGTTTTGGAGCAAGAAGCTTCCACAAGACAAAACGGAGAAAGCAGGGCGGTCAACCCAGCCCAAGACCAAGGTCATCAAGAAGCCAGCTCACAAGAGAAAAACCACCGCTTCATCTGACCCAGCTATTGATGATGATGTGGGTAACCCGGACCTTGAGGTAGAACTTGATTCACTTGGCTTACTTTTTACACGCCTTATTGATGATGATGCTTGTCAGGACGACGCTGAAGCCAGCAATGCGGAATTCGTTGAGGTAACTATTCTCTCTTCCGATTCAGAAATCTTGCCTTTGCCAAAATTTCGCCAGGCAAACCGGAAAGTTAAATTTTCTCATCCTCTTGCTTATTTGGATCCCAAATTTCTTATGAAGACTCAGCAACATGAAGCTCGCCGCACGACCCGGCACAGTGGCCAGGTAGTTACCTCCGCCGGTTTACCAAACAGTCCGGTTCGAAAACGCCGCTCCGAGGTCTCCGACCTTTTTATTGATTTAAATCCTAAAGCGGGTTTCTTCCGTCAACCTCTTAATCCATCCGACTCCGATTATCAGGTTACTTCTCATTCATCTTCTGGTGAATCGTCGGCCACTCAGCTGCCACCATTGAAAACGGTTCTTGGGTAAGCTAAGCTGAACATATGCTTCCAGTATACTATGTAATGGCTTATGCTTTTCCTTAACTCTTTGTTTTCCTTCCAGGGCCAAACCTAAACCAAGCAAGAAGGCCCGCCTGGATAAAGCGGCTAAAGAAGATGTAGCCCCAGAACATGACAGAGCGCCAGATCTTGAAGCGTTTGCTCCTGAGGATATTCCCAATGATCCTCCTTTGCAAGATGATGCTATTCCCGAAGAGAGGCCTATTAACACATCAGTCTTTGCTGACCCGCCTGCCAGCTCCGTCCGGATTGAGAAATCCCACAGTCCGGCTGACAAACCGACCGCACCAACACAAAACGGCGAGTCCAAAGATGATGATGTTGTGATTACCGGTGTAGGCCGCTTTGAACCCGGGAATCCTGTCACCTTAACCAAGCATACCGTAAAAGAGGATTTTTCCGCTCTGAACAAAGGAAAATGGGATGTTGAACTGGAGACATATGCTGCTCTGAGTGCCCAAGATCTTCATTCCGGCTATTTAAACCGGCTTTATACTAGTCGTGACTGTGAAGCTGGTCTGGTAAAGATGATGAGGGATAAATTTGAGGTAACTTACTTCTTTACTTACTGCCATTGTATCAATCCTCCTAGCCCCCAAGGGTCGGTTTGTAACCTTCGTCAAACCGGGACTTGAATACGATCCTCAATACTTTGAAATCCATCAATATAGCCCCCAATTGCCGGTTTAACTTAGCATAATTAAACCGGGGCTCCGATAGAAAACTATCCTTAGAACATAATTTGATCAAATAGCCATTAGCCCCCAAGTGCCAAGTTGAATACCTGTATTGAGCTTGGGACTTTTGCAATCTAGTAATATATGAAAATTGAAGGTGCATTAGCCCCCAAGTATCAGGCGTATAACTTTGTTATGTGGTTGATACTTCAATTTCTTGGACCGCTTGTTTAAAGCTAAATGTTGTCTGTATGCAGGCTGAGGTGAGAATCAAGGAGGACCGGATTGCTGATTTGCAGGAGACTTTGAAAACCCAACAGGCTGAAACAGACAAGGCAAAGGAAGAATTAACCAGCGCCTTGAGCATCACTGAACAGCTGAAGGAAGGCTTCAAGAAAGAGCGGGCTGATTGGGCCACTGAGAAAGCCGCTTTAACCAAAAGGGCTGAAAATGCTGAAGCTGCCCTTAAACCGGTGGTGGATGAACTTACGGCCGTAAAGCGGCAAATACACTCCATGACCGCTGCGATCTTTGGTAAGCTCCTTTTAACGTCTGTGATAACTTGAACCTGCTATAGTATAAATCCGGTTTGAGACCGTCCCTATATTGTTGTAGGCACACGCATCGGGCACTTAGGAAATGATGTGTGGAAGAAACTGAAGGTTGCCTACACCTTAGTGGAACAATTGTATACCGGAGCCCAGCGGATCATTACCACAGCCTCTCATAACAACCCGGCACCCTCTTTAATCCAGGACACTCTTAACAGGTTGTCAATGCTTCCGGTCCGGATTGAGGAATTGAAAAAATCTGCTGCTCGAACCGGAGCTATTAACGCCTTGATCCGGGCAAAGGCATGGGTGCCAGATTTCGACCCTGTGGAAGCAGCTCAAGGCTATCCCAGCCTGAAGGAAGATGGCTCTGAATTTAATGAAGATGATCTGAGGGTAATAAACCATGCAGTGCGACCTCTGGCTTGTCAATTAGCTGAAGAGGCAGACTTGACGCATTATCAAGCGCAATACAACGATCAGAACAAGCGAGTGCCTGCCCCAACTCTTGAAGCGGAGAATCTGATTCCTCCAATCCGTAAGCATACTTACGCTCCTAATATTGAACCGTCTTCCCTGATCCATGAAGAGGCTGTTTTCCAAGCTTTAATGGGAATCGACTGGACCACTGTTGATTTCTAGCCAATGGGTAGAGACGAGGAAGCTGAAGCGGATGATGACGAGGAGCAGTCTTGAACCGGAAACCGGTTTGGATAGCTATCTTTGGCATCTTTCCAAAATAACAATGATCTTATTCAGGCACCGTGTTGCTTTGTAATAGGATAGTTAATACTTCTACCTTGAATATGCCTTCGTGCATAAGTACTGAAGCTTTTGTTCGAAAAACCTCAACTCATATTTCCTGCAATCAGAAAAATTTGAACTTCGGTGGCGGTTATACCGCCAGCCGGTTTATGATCTTGATATGTGTATCAGTAATATAATAAATAGGTGATACAAAATACCTGCCATGTCTGGGCATGAAGCCGGCTTAGCCAAGCTTGAAGCGGAGGTTTTATAAACCATTACCGTCAACAAGGGGGGAGAAAACAGCTCCCGTATAAACCGTACTGAGTCAATACAAACCCCCTTGTTACTCCATGATGTTAACAGGAAAAAGGTAAACCGGGCATACTTCTTCGGATTAAAGGGGAATCAAATTCATCGGCTGAACCGGAAAAAAGGTGTTTTGTTGACAGAAAAGAAATCCAACAAAAACAAAGAACAAACAAGCCATGAAAATAACATGGAAGCAAAGGCAAAAAAACCGTTTGCAAAAATATGCTATACTGAGCTGATCAGATGGTGTTACCATGGTCGGACAGGATCAAGCCCCCAATAGGAGTGACAATGATTCAAGTCCGCCAGGTCCCCAAATGAAACCGTGGCATATATGCCGATCAAGAGGCGTGGCAATGGTTCGGGTTCGACCAAGCCCCCAAGTGATTTTGTGGCCTTAGGCCGATCAAGAGGCGTGACTGGTTCAGACTTGACCATGTCCCCAAGTGATCTGATGGCTGTCGCCTATCAAAAGGTGTCGCGTTGGTTTGGACACGACCAAGGCCCCAAGTGATATATAAAAAGCAAATGTCAAGGGGTAAACCGGAGGCCGCTTTAAAAACAGAGCCACTCCATGTAACCACGCATGATAAGAAAGACAGAGACCCCGCTTTAGCTGAGGCTCCGGTTTTATTATATTAAAGATAATATATATATTGTCATGATATGTACATAGATAGAGCCGATGGCTCAGGTGTAGTAAGGCCGAAGATGAGCTATGTTCCACGGCCTATTGGTCTCCTCCTCTGATGTGCGTGAGTCTTGATGCTCTCGAATATCAATCAGATAGTACGACCCGTTGTGCAGATTCTTGCTGACCACGAAAGGTCCCTCCCAAGATGGGGATAACTTGTGCATATCTGTCTGGTCTTGGATGAGTCGAAGCACCAAATCTCCTTCTTGAAAAGTTCTGGTTCTGACCCGGCGACTGTGATAGCGACGAAGATCTTGTTGGTAAATCGTCGAACGGGCAGCCGCTATATCACGCTCCTCGTCCAATAGGTCCAAAGCGTCTTGCCGTGCTGTCTCATTGTCCGCTTCAACATAAGCTGCCACACGAGGTGAATCGTGCCGGATATCACTAGGGAGAACTGCCTCTGCTGCGTAGACCATGAAAAATGGTGTGTATCCTGTGGATCGGTTTGGCGTAGTATTGATACTCCATAGCACAGATGGTAGCTCTTCAACCCAACATCCTGGTGTTCTTTGCAATGGGACCATAAGCCGGGGTTTGATGCCTCGCAAGATCTCTTGATTAGCTCGTTCTACCTGTCCGTTGGACTGGGGGTGCGCTACTGACGATACGTCAAGTCGGATGTGCTCACGTTCACAGAACTCCTTCATAGCGCCCTTGGATAAATTGGTACCATTGTCAGTAATGATACTGTGTGGAAAGCCAAACCAGAAAATCACCTTTTTGAGGAACTGCACCGCTGTTGCTGCATCACACTTGCTGACAGGCTCCGCTTCAACCCACTTGGTAAATTTATCAACTGCCACCAAAAGGTGGGTTTTCTTATCCTTGGATCTTTTAAAAGGTCCGACCATATCCAGCTCCCAAGTTGCAAACGGCCACGTTATTGGGATCATCCTCAATTCTTGAGCCGACACATGAGCACGCCTTGAAAATTTCTGACATCCATCACACCGTTTAACCAAGTCCTCCGCATCAGCATGCGCTGTCAACCAGTAGAACCCGTGACGAAACGCCTTTGCCACCAGAGACTTTGAACCGGTGTGGTGTCCACAATCCCCTTCATGGATTTCTCTTAAGATTTCACAGCCTTCCTCAGGAGAAACACAATGTTGAAACGCCCCTGATACACTGCAATGATGCAATTCCCCATTGACAATCGTCATAGACTTGGATTGCCGGACTATCTGCCTGGCTAGAATCTCATCCTCTGGTAACTCCCCCCGGTTCATGTACGCAAGATAAGGAACTGTCCAATCCGGAATAACATGCAGGGCTGCCACCAATTGAGCCTCCGGATCAGGAATAGCCAAATCCGCTTCACCTGGGAGCTTGACTGACGGGTTGTGCAATACGTCCAGAAAGACATTAGGCGGGACCGGTTTGCGCTGAGAGCCCAACCGGCTTAAAGCGTCCGCCGCTTCATTCTTCCGACGGTCCACATGATCCACTTGATAACCCTTGAAGCAACCCGCAATATTATCCACTTCCCGACGATATGTAGCCATGAGCGGGTCCTTAGAATCCCAAGTGCCAGACACCTGTTGAGCCACGAGGTCCGAGTCACCGAAGCACTTAACCCGGCTTAAATTCATCTCCTTAGCCATCCGGAGACCATGGAGCAAGGCTTCGTACTCAGCTGCATTATTAGTACAAGGGAACATTAAGCGGAGAACATAACAAAACTTATCACCTCGTGGGGAAGTTAATACGACTCCAGCCCCCGAGCCTTCCAATTGCCTGGATCCATCAAAATGAATAGTCCAATATGTGTGATCCGGCTTCTCCTCTGGTGCTTGTAACTCCGTCCAGTCATTGATGAAATCAACAAGTGCTTGATACTTCACCGCCGTCCGAGGTACGTACTTTAGTCCGTGTGGCCCAAGCTCTATAGCCCACTTGGCAATCCGGCCAGTCGCCTCCCGGTTCTGTATGATATCACCCAGGGGAGCTGAACTGACCACTGTGATGGGGTGCCCTTGAAAATACTGCTTCAACTTCCGACTGGCCATGAAGACACCATAGACCAGCTTCTGCCGATGCGGATACCTTTGCTTGGATTCAATAAGCACCTCGCTGATATAATAAACCGGCCGCTGAACCGGATATTCCTGCCTGCTCCTTGCGTTCCACCACAATAGCCACGCTAACTGCCCGAGCATTGGCTGCTACATATAATAATAGTGGCTCCTTGTCGACCAGAGCTGCAAGAACAGGAGGATTGGCTAATTGCCGCTTCAAGTCCTCAAATGCTTCATCAGCGGCCGGACTCCAGACGAAATGGTCTGTCTTCCTCAGCATTTGGTACAAAGGGATGGCCTTCTCCCCGAGGCGGCTGATAAACCGGCTTAGTGCGGCGATTCAGCCCGCCAAACACTGAACATCATTGATGCACTTCGGTTTAGCCAGGGAGGTAATAGCCGTAATCTTCTCCGGATTAGCCTCAATTCCTCTATTAGACACCAGGAAACCTAGTAACTTGCCTGCCGGAACACCAAAGACACACTTGGCCGGATTAAGCATCATCTTGTAAACCCGCAAGTTGTCAAAGGTTTCCTTCAAATCATCCACCAGCGTCTCCTTCTGCCTCGACTTTACTACAATATCATCCACATAGGCGTGCACATTGCGGCCGATCTGTTTATGCAGGCAATTCTGTACACACCGTTGATAGGTGGCTTGGGCACTCTTGAGCCCAAAGGGCATAGATACATAGCAGAAGGCTCCAAAGGGAGTAATAAACGCTGTCTTCTCCTGGTCCTTAACCGCCATTTTGATCTGATGATATCCAGAGTATGCATCCAAAAAACTCAAACGCTCACAACCCGCCGTGGCGTCAATGATCTGGTCAATGCGGGGGAGGGCAAAAGGATCCGCTGGACAAGCCTTGTTAAGATCCGTGTAATCCACACACATACGCCAAGTGCCGTTTTTCTTAAGAACCAGCACCGGATTAGCAAGCCACTCTGGATGGAACACCTCAACGATAAAGCCAGCTGCCAAAAGCCTGGCCACTTCCTCTCCAATGGCTTTGCGCCTTTCTTCGTTAAACCGGCGGAGGAATTGTTTCACCGGTTTAAACTTGGGATCCACATTAAGAGGGTGCTCAGCGAGTTCCCTCGGTACACCTGGCATGTTGGACGGTTTCCATGCAAAAATGTCCCGATTCTCACGGATGAACTCGATGAGAACGCTTTCCTATTTGGGATCCAGATTAGCACTGACAGTGAACTGCTTGGACGAATCGCCGGGCATGAAGTCAACAAGCTTGGTCTCAGCTGCCGATTTGAACTTCAGATCCGAATCATGCTCTGTAGTTGGCTTCTTCAAAGGGGTCATATCCGCCGGATCAACATTGTCCTTATAGTACTTCAACTCCTCCGTGGCACAGACCGACTCTGCATAAGCCGCATCACCTTCCTCACATTCCAAAGCGACCCTATGGCTCCCATGAACCGTTATTATCCCCTTGTAACCCGGCATCTTGAGCTGCAAGTAGATATAACAAGGCCGCGCCATGAACTTGGCATAAGCCGGCCGCCCAAACAAGGCGTGATACGGGCTCCGGATCTTCACCACCTCAAAGGTTAGTTTTTCCGACCGGGAATCGTGTTCGTCCCCAAAAGCCACATCCAGGGCTATCTTACCAACAGGATATGCAGATTTGCCAGGCACCACACCATGGAACACCGTATTAGACGGTCTGAGATCCTTGTCTGTTAGGCCCATGCAGCGGAATGTCTCATAGTATAGTATGTTAATACTGCTCCCTCCATCCATGAGTACCTTGGTGAATTTATAACCCCCCACCTGAGGGTCTACCACTAATGCTAGCTGGCCCGGATTATCCACCCGGGGCGGGTGATCCTCTCTGCTCCACACGATAGGCTGCTCCGACCAGCGTAAGTAACGTGGTAAGGCCGGTTCAACAGAATTCACCGCTCGTTTGTGGAGTTTTCGGTCGCGTTTATCCAGGCTAGTTGTGAAAATATGATATTGCCCATTGTTCAACTGTTTTGGCTGGCTCTGATAACCCGACTGCTGCTGCTGCTGCTGGTCGTTCTGATTATTCTGGTTGTTGTGACCGCCCTGATTGAGACCTGAACCGGAAGCTCCATCGTGACCCGGCCCATGGAAACCGGATCCTGAACCGCCACCTGACCCGTGGTCATACCGGAAGGCATTAGAGTTTTTAAACTCCTGCATAATATAACAATCCTTCCAAAGGTGGTTAGCCGGCACCTCCTTCGTCCCGTGCTTTGGGCAAGGCTGATTCAACAAATAATTCAAACGGTTTGCGTTAGGATTGGGAGCCCCATTGCGATTTGCCGCTTTACCTCTGCGCCGCTGCCCCCTGTCATGTGCATTAGTGTTGGCCACAAAGTCCATGCTGCCATCTGCCTTGCGCTTGCCTCCGTTTCCATGACCCGCCGGTTTGTACTGTTGCCCCTTGGAGTTGATATTCTTCTTTCCCTTCCCTGCTTCATCATCATCAGTCTCGGGATCCTTGGTACTATCCGAATCAGCATACTTCACTAAAGCGGCCATGAGAGTTTCCATGTCATTACAGAAACGCTTCATGCGTCCCAATTTCAATTTTAAAGGCTTAAACCGGCAGTTGCCTTCCAGGGTTAAGATCGCAGAGTCAGCATTGATCCTGTCAGACGAGTGCAAAACTTCCGAAACGCAGCGCACCCAATGGCTCGTTGATTCTCCGTCCTCCTGGACACAAGCCGCTAGGTCTACTATGGACTTGGGCTGCTTACATGTATCCTTGAAATTCTGGATAAACCGGGCCCGCAACTGGGCCCATGAGCTGATAGAATTGGGCGGCAAGCTCTTCAACCAAGTACGAGCCGTGCCTTCAAGCATCATGGTGAAGTATTTTACACACGCAGTCTCATCCACATCTAGCATCTCCATGGCCATCTCATAACTTTCTACCCACGCTTCGGGAGATAAATCAGCGGTGCAATTCGGCACCTTGCGCGGACCCTTGAAATCTTTGGGCAGGCGCACATTGCGTAAAGCGGGAATTAAACAAGGCACTCCCAAAGCGGATGCGACCCCTGGTCTAGCGAAGGTGGTAGGACGAACCGGTGTAAGTTGACCCGCATCATTCTGTGCTGCTAACTCGGCCTCCCTTCATGCCCGGGCCCGGTCTACCACATCCTGAGCATCGCGAACACCACCTGTCAGGTTATTGCCACGGGCCGCTTCATGGCCTCGCGCATTGCTCGATATGGCCGGTTCATCTATGCACCTGCTATAGCTCCGGCTTGGACGGGGCGTGGAGTGAATCCGGTCACGGCTGTACGAATATGCTTCCTGCTGAATCAGCGCGGTCCGGAGAAGCTCCTTAACCCGGCGCATCTCTATCGCTTGCGGAAATATAGCATCACGTCTTGACCATATCACATCACAACATGCCCTGCAAAAACAAGTTAGACGTCCTCTACTTTGTTGTTGCAAATTTTACGTGGCTGCTATGGGTTGAGCAAGAACCTTTCTTACCTACGCATCAAAACCACAACGATAGTTCGTCAAGTTAGTGATGTTTTAACCTTCGGAAGGACCGGGCGTAGCCACACTCAGTTCAACTAAAGTTGGAGAAACAGACACCCGCTAGTCACCTGTGTGCAAAGCACGACGGTAAAACTAGTCTCGCATAAGCGTACGCATAATGTCGGTCCGGGCCGCTTCATCCAACAATACTGCTGAACCAAAGTATGACATGCTGGTAAGCAGTATGACTTGTATCGCCCACAACTCACTTGTGTTCTACTTGTGCATATAACATCAACGCATAAAACCTGGCTCTGATACCACTGTTGGGGAACGTAGTAATTTCAAAAAAATTCCTACGCACACGCAAGATCATGGTGATGTATAGCAACGAGAGGGGAGAGTATTGTCCACGTACCCTCATAGACCGTAAGCGGAAGCATTATGACAATGCGGTTGATGTAGTCGTACGTCTTCACGATCCGACCGATCCAAGCACCGAACATACGGCACCTCCGAGTTCAGCACACGTTCAGCTCGATGACGATCCCCGGACTCCGATCCAGCAAGGTGTCGGGGATGAGTTCCATCAGCACGACGGCATGGTGACGATGATGATGTTCTACCGATGCAGGGCTTCGCCTAAGCACCGCAACGATATGACCGAGGTGGAATATGGTGGAGGGGGGCACCGCACACGGCTAAGGAACGATCACGAAGATCAACTTGTGTGTCTAGAGGTGCCCCCTCCTCCGTATATAAAGGGGGGAGGAGGAGGGGGCGGCCAAGGGGGTGGCGCGCCCTAGGAGGGGGAAACCTACTCCAAGTAGGTTTGCCCCTCCCTTTCCTAGTCCAAGAGGAAGGGGGAAGGAAGGAGTGGGAGAGGGGAAAGGCAAGGGGGTGCCCCCCCCTTCCTTGTCCTATTCAGACTCAAGGGGAGGGGGCGTGCCTCCTGCCCTGGCCGGCCCCTCTCCCTCTCCACTAGGGCCCAACAAGGCCCATTAGTTCCCGGGGGGTTCCGGTAACCCTCCGGCACTCCAGTTTTCTATGAAATCTCCCGGAACACTTCCGGTGTCCAAATATAGTCGTCCAATATATCAATCTTTATGTCTCGACCATTTCGAGACTCCTGGTCATGTCCGTGATCACATCCGGTACTCTGAAAAATCTTCGGTACATCAAAACTTCTAAACTCATAATAAAATTGTCATCGTAATGTTAAGCGTGTGGACCCTACGGGTTCGAGAACTATGTAGACATGACCTAGAACTGTTCCCGGTCAATAACCAATAGTGGAACCTGGATGCTCATATTGGCTCCTACATATTCTACGAAGATCTTTATCGGTCAAACCGCATAACAACATGCGTTGTTCCCTTTGTCATCGGTATGTTACTTGCCCGAGATTTGATCGTCGGTATCCAATACCTAGTTCAATCTCGTTACCGACAAGTCTCTTTACTCGTTACGTAATGCATCATTCCGTAACTAACTCATTAGCTACATTGCTTGCAAGGCTTATAGTGATGTGCATTACTAAGAGGGCCCAGAGATACCTCTCCGACAATCGGAATGACAAATCCTAAACTCGAAATACGCCAACCCAACATGTACCTTCGGAGACACCTATAGAGCTCCTTTATAATCACCCAGTTATGTTGTGACGTTTGGTAGCACACAAAGTGTTCCTCCGGTAGACGGGAGTTGCATAATCTCATAGTTGTAGGAACTTTGTATAAGTCATGAAGAAAGCAATAGCAACATACTAAACGATCAAGTGCTAGGCTAACGGAATGGGTCAAGTCAATCACCTCATTCTCCTAATGATGTGATCCCGTTAATCAAATGACTACACATGTCTATGGCTAGGAAACATAACCATCTTTGATTAATGAGCTAGTCAAGTAGAGGCATACTAGTGACATTATGTTTGTCTATGTATTCACACATGTATCATGTTTTTGGTTAATACAATTCTAGCATGAATAATAAACATTTATCATGATATGAGGAAATAAATAATAACTTTATTATTTCCTCTAGGGCATATTTCCTTCAAATGCCACAGTCGGATGTCTAAGCGACATCACACAAAGGGCTTATATCAAAAGTAAATAACGAGAATGCCACAGTCGGACGTCTGAGCGACATCACATAAAGGGCTTATATCAAAAGTAAATAACAAGAATGCCACAGTCGGACGTCTGAGCGACATCACATAAAGGGCTTATATCAAAAGTAAATAACAAGAATGCCATAGTCGGACGTCTGAGCGACATCACATAAAGGGCTTATATCAAAAGTAAATAACAAGAATGCCACAGTCGGATGTCTGAGCGACATCACATAAAGGGCTTATATTTCACCATTCATATTCAAGTAGCTCATAAATTTAAATCATACCAAGGAAATACTCAATACATAATAATAAACTGGTTAGTCCATCCACAGGAAATAACATTCAGCCGGGTTTAACACTCATGTTTATTCGCCGGAGATTGTCACTGAGACTGACACTGAGACTGACACTGAGATGGACGTTGAGACTGACACTGATACTGACATTGACATGTTGATCACATTCCTTGACTATGGACACGGTTACTCGAATGGTTTTGTCTCTGCAGAGTTTGTACTCTTTACCCACAGCCAAAGGATTTCCGTAGTCACAAAGGACTAGTTCCGTTTACGGTATTTTAGAAGAAACACATCTAACCTGTACACACCAATTCCACATTCCGCTGCCAGGAATCACCCTAGGCAACGTTCAAGAAAAACTCTAGGACGGGGAGGCCACAACCTTGAGTAGCATGGGATCAAATTTATATCGCGCGCTCTAAGGGCTGCCCCCCTCTCGGTCCCAACCGGAGACACCCATGCCCCCTGACCGGATGACGGGCTTTAATCCAGGGCCATGGAACCCTCATCACGGCCCCTCTATTTGATGTGTACAGGGAAAGAGGTTTGCAACTAACTAGACCGCATTCTTTGCAGAAGACATATGGCAGCACGAAAAAAGGGGACGAACGGGAACATGACTTGATCCATGTTAATACTGGAGTTAAACGGTTGACATAAGACTGGTATGCTTCAACAATACCAGCTTGCAACCTATCATGCCACCACATGATCAGGTTATCTCACCATCATATGAACACATCAAATTCCGTAGCTCACTTGTAGCTTGCCTTGCATGCAATATAACATTCACTAATGCTTATATAAACATGCCATGAGAAAACTACTCAAACAAACATGCAAGACACTCATCATATCAAAGGTTCAAACATGCTTGCCTGATTCGGAGTAGTCGGAGTCTAGCTCGGTGAAGTTTGCGGCTTCGTCACCTCCTTCGGTATCTACGTTATAAAAAAATCGGATACTAATGTAAATACCATGCGTGCATAAAAGTTGTTCCAAATAATTTTCAAATAAATATGAAAAAAACTAGATAGAAAAATAAAGATGACAGAAAAAGAATCAACTCAAAATCATCTTTTGTTTAAAAGTTATAAGGGTTTTAGTCCATGGACTAATCTGTGATGAAACAGAAACTATCCAGGGGCTAGATTAAAAAAAGACAAAAAACGTTTCGGTTAGAGAATGTATTTTGCCAGAAGGCGCTTTCAGAAAACGTTTCGAATAAAAGAGAAAAAGCTAACGGGTGGGTCCCACCCGTCAGGTATAAAAATCAAAACAGAGTCCCGCCGGCGCCCGAGGCTTGCGGTGGTCGCCGGCGTCGATCCACGGCGAGGAAGCGGGAGTGGAGGGTACCTACGGACTCACGGAGCTCTCCCGCATTTGTGGGTGGTGGTCGTCAGCGAGCACCACGTCAACGGCGGCCTTCACTCCGGCGAACGGTGGTTCGGGCAGTGATGGATCTCGCCGAGGAGGGCTGCAAACGTCAAATTGGGACTCAGATTAGAAGAGTGGGTGCACTAGGAGGCTACTGACGCAGTTTGGGAGGTGGGGGTGCTCTCACAAGAGAGGATCTTGCCGGAGCCCGAAGCGGATCGGGGCGGCCGGAGTCGGGGAAGAAGTCTCTCCTGAGGCCTTCTGATGAGCGTGCCGGGGTTCTGAGGCGAGGAGGGGAAGTGGTGGGTCGAGAACGAGCTCGGGGCCTCCATTTATAGCCGGCCTGAGGCGGTTGCCGAGAACGGGATCACTCTGGCGAGTGATTACGGCGAGGCAGAGGTTGGACGGGGGATTTAGGTGACTGGGCAGCTTCGTGTTGGTCCAGTGGCACCATTCAACGTCTAAACCTGGTCGGATTTGGCCTACTCCCGTGGTTTCGATGGAACGGAGCTCACGGGCTCGTCAGCGGCAGAGAGCGCGCTCTGTGCCTCTCAGGCCATGGTGACTGTTCTGCAGCATGCAGGGGGAAGAGGACGGCCACGCGGATGCTCCTGGTGGTGCGGGCGGTGCTGGACAGCGCCGTATGGCAGGGCTAGCCCCTGTTGGCCGCCACGGGCGGTTCTGCCACCGTGGAAGACGCCGGCGTTGGCGAGACACGTCGCCACCGACGCTCGCGCCTGTCCAAATGATCGTGCAGTGAACTGGATAAGAAGGGGGAGCAGTGAGCAAGGCGCCAACGCGTGCACTGGCGAGATTGACGCCGCGGTTCTGAAGAAAACGACACTGTCGACTGAACTGAACACTGAGCTCTGAATCTTGACAGAAACAGTGTCGTCCACCTGTTCGACGAAATGATTTAGGCACGTGGAAAAATTTTCTGGAGCTGGGACTTGGTGAAGTGATCTCTCAATGCATCTAGAGGCTGCCTGATTTATCTCAGATTTTTAGGAAAAGAAAAGGAATGAATTTCACCAAAAATGGCAAATCTGGTCCAAACTTGCAGCAAGCACATTTTGAAAATTTTGAAATGTGGACCAGCAGTTCTTGATGGATCTAGGTTGAGGGTGCTAAGGACTAGCTAGGATAATTTTCTTGAGCTCAGAAACTTAAGGGATATGGTACTTCCTTTGTAAATCCCAAAAGTCCAAAATAAATTACAGAAAAAGATTTGAGGATAAAATAAATAGAAATAAAATCTAAAAGAGGTTGAAACTTGCTGGAATTGGATGCTTGGCTAGACCCAAAGTAGGGAGGTGGGTTTGGAAGAAAGTTTTCAACATAGGTCATGGCAAGAGAATTTTTTTTGAATGGGCAAGAAAAAATCCATAATTTATAGGAATACTTTTTAATAAAAAATATTAAAAGAACCCAAGATTATTTGTGTTGAACCAACACATGTTGAAAAACCCTCAAGACCAAAAATCAATATTGAGAAGGACTCATAAAAAAATATTTGTCATAAAAGAAAATTTTTGAGAAGGAGAGTCTAAAAAAATTTAAATAACCTCCTTCCAATCAATTAAAGAATTTGATAAAAAACCAAATCAAAATTTTTTGGAGTGTTACAACACCTACCCCCTTAGGAAAAATCTCGTCCCCGAGATTTCAGCTGATCCTCAAATAGGTGTGGGTACTCTGTCCGAAGAAAATCCTCTCTTTCCCATGTTGCTTCATCCTCGGTGTGATTACTCCACTGAACCTTGAAAAACTTAATTGTTTTCTGACGGGTCCTCCTTTCAGACTCCTCCAATATTTTTATTGGACGTTCCCTGTAGGTGAGGTCTGGTTGCACGTCAATGCTCTTGTGAGATACATGCTTCTCTGGGTTGCTTACACATTTCCTCAACTGTGAGATGTGGAACACGCCGTAGACGTCTGACGGTTCTTTGGGTAGGTCTAGTTGGTAGGCTACTGTGCCTCTTCGTGCAATTACACAGAAGGGTCCAATAAACCTTGGAGCTAACTTTCCTTTAACTTTGAATCATTGCAGGCCCCTCATAGGAGATACTCGTAGGTACACATATTCACCGGGTTCAAAGCTGACTTCATGATGTTTTTGATCGTAATAACTCTTTTGTCGGCTCTGGGCTGTCTTGAGTCAATCCCTGATTAGTTTAAATTTCTCCTCAGCTTCCTTGAGCATGGCGGGGCCGAAGATACGATTGTCTCCTGTTTCTGACCAATTTAATGGGGTACGACATCTTTGCCCGTACAAGGCTTCAAAAGGTTCCATTTGCAGACTGGCTTGGTAACTGTTGTTGTATGCGAACTCGGCATACGGCAAGCTTTCTTCCCAGCTGGTTCCATAGGTGAGAACACATGCTCTTAGCATGTCCTCTAGAATTTGGTTCACACGTTCAGTTTGTCCTCCAGTCTGGGGGTGGTATGTTGTACTGAATACTAGTTGAGTTCCCAGAGCTTGTTGTAAATGATCCCAAAATCTAGAGACGAATTGAGTGCCTCTGTCGGATATTATAGTCTTTGGAATTCCATGCAGACAAATTATACGGGAGAGATAAAGTTTGGCAAGCTTCTGAGTGGTGTGGGTTGTCTTTACTGGGATGAAATGTGCCACCTTAGTCAATCTATTTGTGATGACCCATATGGCATCATTTCCGTGTCGTGACCGCGGTAGTCTGACAATAAAATCCATTCCAATTTCGTCCCATTTCCACTCAGGTATCTAGTTTGGCTATAATAGTCCTGCTGGTTTTTGGTGCTCGGCTTTAATGCGCTGACATGAATCACAACATGCAATGAATGTGGCTATATCCCTCTTCATACCGTGCCACCAAAAAATTTCCTGAATGTCCTTGTACATTTTGGTTGCTCCAGGATGGATTGAATATGGAGCGGTGTGGCCTTCGGCTAGAATTTGCTGTTTGAGGCCCTCTATATTTGGTACGCAAAGTCTGTCTCCGTACCATAATATTCCCTTATCGTCTATGACGAATTCTGAGGCCTTGCCCAAACTCACTTTTCTTTTTATGCCTTCGATGCTAGGGTTTCCATGTTGAACCTCCTTAATCTGTTCCATTAAGGTGGGCTGTATTTCCAAATTTGACACATTGCCCTCAGTGACCATCACCAAGTTGAGTTTGGCGAACTCCTGCTGAAATTCAGGTCTCAAGTTCTGTAGACTGTCGTTGCCCGAGCTGGGGTTTCGACTAAGAGCATCTTCCACTACATTCGCCTTTCCTAGATGGTAGTGAATGCCAACATCATAATCTTTCACTAATTCCAACCAGCACCGTTGTCGTAAATTGAGTTCTGGTTGTGTGAAAATATATTTGAGGCTTTTATGGTCCGTATATATTTCACAACGATTCCCAAGCAAAAAGTGCCTCCACTCTTTGAGTGCATGAATGACAGCTGCCAACTCTAAGTCATGAGTGGGATAATTTTCTTCATGCTTTCGTAGTTGCCTGGAAGCGTAGGCGACTACTTTGCCCTCTTGCATTAATACGCACCCGAGGCCCTTCCGGGATGCGTCACAATACACTTCAAAACTTTTGTGTATGTTTGGCACAACCAATACTGGTGCTGTTGTTAATTTCCTTTTGAGTTCTTGGAAACTTTTCTCGCAAGCTTCAGTCCATACAAATTTCTTATCCTTCTTGGGTAACTGTGTCATTGGTTTTGCTATGGTGGAGAACCCCCTCAATAAACCTTCGGTAATATCCAGCCATTCCTAGGAAACTTCGTACATCTGTTACGTTGGCTGGTGGTTTCCAGCCAAGTACGGCCTTGACTTTTTCTGGGTCTACGGCAACACCTTCTTGGGTCAATACATGGCCTAGAAAACCAACCTGTCTTAACCAAAATTCACATTTGCTGGATTTGGCATATAATTGATGTCTCCTTAATTCTCCCAATACAATTTTCTGAGATGTTCAGCATGTTCTTCTGGTGTCTTAGAGTATACCAGTATATCATCAATGAACACCACAACAAATTTGTCCATAAATTTCATAAACACTTTGTTCATGAGGTGAACAAAATATGCGGGGGCGTTTGTCAGTCCAAACGGCATTAATGTAAATTCATATAATCCGTATCTGGAGGTGAATGCTGTCTTAGGGATATCTTCTGTCCATACCTTTAATTGATAATACCCCGACCTTAAATCATTTTTTGAGAAAACCTTGGCTTGCGCGAGCTGGTCAAACAAATCATTTATCCGTGGCATTGGATATTTGTTTTTGATGGTGACCATGTTGAGTGCTCGATAGTCTATACATAATCTCAGTGTCCCATCCTTTTTCTTGGCAAATAATACTGATGAACCCCAAGATGAGGAGCTGGCTCGTATAAATCCTTTGTCCAGTAATTCTTTTATTTGCTTCTTTAATTCTACAAACTCGGAGGGTGCCATTCTATAGGGTTTCTTGTAAATGGGGGTGGCTCCAGGTGCTAGTTCAATGATGAACTCTATTTCCCGGTCTAGTGGCATGCCTGGTAGCTCTTCGGGAAATACGTCAGGGAACTCACACACCACTGGAACTTTTCTTAACTCTGAAATGTCCACCTTGTTCAACCTTGGTTGTTGTGATATTGGTCTTTCTTGAGCTGTAATTTTTATCGTCTTCCCGTGATGATGAGTGAGAATTACAGTCCGATTGAAGCAGTCGATAAATCCCTTGTTGGTGGTTAACCAGTCCATTCCTAGGATAACATCCAGTCCCTTATTTTCCAATACAATGAGGTTTGCCTGAAACTTTAGTCCCTCAAACTCAATAACCACACCTTGGCAGTAACTCTGAGTGATTTGCTTAATCCCGGGGGACTTGATGATCATGGATTTTTCCAAGGGAAGCATCGAAAAATCATGTTGTAAAGCAAATTTCTTTGAAATGAACGAGTGAGAAGCCCCAGAATCAAACAAAACCGTGGCAAGTATTGTGTTGACAGGGAACGTACCGAGTATGATATCTAGGGCATTCTGTGCTTCCTCCTTGGTCACATGATACAAGTGACCCTTCTTGTGATTATTATTGGGGTTGAAGTTGTTTCGCTTGGGTGTTGAATTATTTCCACTGTTGTTCGGCTTCTGGGCCGAGTTTCTTGGCTTTGGGCACTGCTTGGCATAGTGTCCTTCCTCTCCACAAGTGTAGCAAGTAACACCTGGGCGATATGTAAAATCCTTGTCCCTTGCATGAAATGGGCGTGGAACATTGGTCGTGGACTTGTTTGCTCCATTCTTCTAAAAATCAGTCTTGTTCCGGTTGTTGCGAGCATGAGTAGTCTTGTCCCTTTTGCGCTTGCAAAAATCCTCCAAGCTGCGGCGCTCATTTTCCAATGTAATAGCTTTGTCCACAAGTGTTTTGAAATCCGGAAAGGTGTGTACGACCAGCTGGCATTTAAGTGCTGGTGCCAGACCATCCAAATTTTTTTCCATCTCTTTTATTTTCAGTCATATGCTCTTCGTTGGCATAACGAGATAATTGGGTAAACTGACTATTGTACTCAATCACTGTCATGCTTCTCTGCTTGAGGTCATCAAACTCCCTTTTCTTGATCTTCATAATGCTTCTGGGAATGTGCGCCCCATGAAAACCTTCTTTAAATTCTTCCCAGGTGATGTTTTTTTCATTGGGGTGCATGTGTAGGAAATTTTCCCACCATGATGCAGCTGCTCCAGTGAGGTAGTGAGGTGTGTAAAGTACCTTCTCACGGTCCAAACATTGTGCAATAATTAATTTCCTTTCAATGTCTCAAAGCCAATCATCAGCCTCAACAGGTCTATCAGTGTGAGAGAACGTTGGGGGACGTGTCTTTTGTAGTTCAGACAATTTGGAATGCTGCTGATATGGTTCACGATGATTTCCCATATTGATAACATGGTTCATCATTTCTTGATGCTGCTGCTGGCTTTGCTCATAAAGGCGGCATACTTGAGAAAATGCTGCTTCACTGCCTTGCTGACTTGACTGCCCCTGTGTGAAATTGTTACTTGTCTGGGTACCATAACTTTCTTCTGGCGGACTTGGCATGGAATGAGTCCAGGGACGAGGCATGTTCCACTCTGGGGTATTTTTGCAGAACTCATGAGAAAAACTGAGTGGCAAAAATAAATAGTTTTGCAAAGGCGGAAATTTAAGAACTCCAACATTTTTCAAGAAAATACTTGATTGCGCATGGAGAAGGACCACTCAGTACATATCTTACACACAAGCTGTAATTATACAATACATCACTCAGGATGTGCGTACACATTCCTAACATGTTATTTAGGCTAGTGCACTTCTCCGAGTTCCTACATGATGCACACACAAGCTACTTCTCACCAAACCTATATACATATAAACATATCATACAGGCTGGTACATCGCACGGCTGCTAGGCGCATTCAGTCGGAGATGGTAAGAACTTCCCTCGGCCTGCCGAGGGTAAGATCCAGGGATGCTGGAGACTCAACTTCCTCCTCACTAATAGGCTCCATGTCACGTCCAATATGCGACCCTATCCAAAAGGAACTCGAAGGTCCCACCAAGGATAGACCCGCATATTAGAACGCTTTTGCAAGGTGGATATCATTACATCAACATTACATAATAGATGGGGATACATACAAGAGGCATATAATGCCACACGAATACAACATCACATCATACAAGAGCAACATCCGACTATGGATGAAACACAAACAGAAACTCAAACGACATCCACCCTGCTAGCCCAGGCTGCCGACCTGGAACCTATCCCCTGACCGAAGAAGACGCAGAAGAAGAACTCCAAAACAAGCAAACATCGCTCTCGCGTCATGATCATCGCAAAACCTGTACCTGCAACTGTTGTTGTAGTAATCAGTGAGCCACGAGGACTCAGCAATCCCATTACCATGGGTATCAAGACTAGCAAAGCTTAATGGGAAAGGAAGGGGTAAAGTGGTGAGGTTGCAGCAGCGACTAAGCATATATGGTGGCTAACATACGCAACTGAGAGCGATAAGAGAAACAAAGGAACGGTCGTGAAGCTAGCAATGATCAAGAGGTGATCCTGAGCTCCTACTTACGTCAATCATAACACAGAAACCGTGTTCACTTCCCGGACTCCGCCGAGAAGAGACCATCACGGCTACACACGCGGTTGATGCGTTTTAATTCGGATCTGGTGTAAAGTTATCTACAATCGGACATTAACAAATTCCCATCTGCCACATAACCGCGGGCACGGCTCTCGAAAGTTTATACCCTGCAGGGGTGTCCCAACTTAGCCCATGACAAGCTCTCGCGATCAACGAAGGAATAGACCTTCTCCCAGGAAGACCCGATCAGTCTCGGAATCCCGGTTTACAAGACATTTCGACAATGGTAAAACAAGACCAGCAAGACCTCCCGGCGTGCCGACATCCTGATAGTAGCCGCGCGTATCTCGTCTCAGGCCACGACCGGATGAGTAGTACGTACAACTAGAACCAGCCCTCAAGTTTCCCCGAGGTGGCGCTGCAAGTGGCTCTAGTTTGGACCAACACTTAGACAAGCATTGGCCCGGGGGGGCTAAAATAAAGATGACCCTTGGGTTAATTACTCCCAAGGGAAATATAGGTGGTGGTGAGGCAACTGGTAAAACCAATGTTGGGCCTTGCTGGAGGAGTTTTATTCAAAGCGAACTGTCAAGGGGGTCCCATAAATCACCCGACCGCGTAAGGAACGCAAAATCCAAGAACATAATACCGGTATGACGGAAACTAGGGCGGCAAGAGTGGAACAAAACACCAGGCATAAGGCCGAGCCTTCCACCCTTTACCAAATATATAGATGCATTAATAATATAAGAGATATTGTGATATCCCAACAGAATCCTGTCCACCAAGGAGCAATCTTCAACTTCACCTGCAACTAGCAACGCTATAAGAGGGGCTGAGCAAAGCGGTAACATAGCCAAGCAACGGTTTGCTAGGAAGGGTGTCAAAGGTTAGAGGTTCATGGCAATTTGGGAGGCTTGAAGAGCAAATGATAGGTAACGCAGCATAGCGATAGAACGAAGCAACTAGCATAGCAATGATAGTAGTGAGATCCAGGGTAGCGGTCATCTTGCCTGAAATCCCGCAAGGAAGAAGAACGAGACCATGAAGAAGATGAAGCCACGTAGACGGACCAAGCATAGACGAACGAATCCTCACGATCGCAACGAAACGGGAACTATCGAGAAGAAGCACACAACATGGTAAACACACCACACATAGACAAGACATGATGCATAACAAGCATGATGCATGACAAAGCTACATGAAGCTACTCATGGCAAGAGACGATGCAAACAAGAACAACACATCAAGGCAAGTTTAAATGAGGCCGGAAACAACATATAACAATTCCGGTAATTCTCATATGCAAATTTCGAAATTGGTCCAGAACTGAATAAACCTTATGTTCAAGTTGTTAAACAGCAAGTTAAGATGCACCAAGATGATCTACATGAAATTCTAGTCAAGTTACATATAAAGTTCATTAGATTCGGAGCTACGGCCTAGAAGATATGAGCAAAACAAGTTAAACATGGCATTGATGCAAAATGCATACAAACATCAAGCAAACACACCAAAACAAGGATGCAACATGATAATATGAAGCTACATGCAAAAACAAGCAAGTTTCATATATAGCACACTCAAAACGGAGCAACGGTTCAACACACACACACTATACAAGTCATAGCAACAATCTGTCCATAACAGCAACTAGGCATATTGCAAGCATTAAAACAATATGCTACAGCACCCCAACATAATAACAAAAGTCATGGGCATGAATTACAGGTAAAGCATAACAAATCATGAACACTAAGCTATCTCCATAAAAGATTGAACATGCTCAAAAGGACATGGGAAGATTGCAAATAATAACAGTTTCAGACTTATCAGGAAATAACATCAGGTTGCAATGTTTAGAGCTATCAAGCAACATGTTACAGGAACATATCATGGAAAACAAAGGCATGGCATGAAACTACTAAATGCATAGATCAAAAGTCCCTTACTGACCATGAGCCAAAAAGGCATAGAAAATATGATGGCACCCATGTAAACATGGCAAGTTATATGACAGATTCATAAATGGCAGGAACAACAATAAGTAGGCATGTTGGTGAGCTTGAGCCACTCACCACAGAGCAATACATGGCATAGCAAGGCAACCAACAGTAAGAAGGCATGTTTGTGAAGCTAAGCATGGCAAGAGCAAGTTCATAGGATGCATGGATCACTAGCAAACAATCATGGAAACATTGAACTTAATGTTAACAGGTTGACAGCAACATCATCAAGCAACTTTGGAGCAAGATAACAACATGTTCCAGCAGGCTATAATTGCAACCAAGGGCATGAATGGATAGAGCATGACATTTAGATCAAAACATGTTTATAGAACATCTCCAGATTATGCACACAATGACTTGTAGCAGCAGGTTTACATAGCAACAAAATATATCAGAATCTGTCAGGAAAACAGCAACAGCAAGTACCCTACTTAACAAGCTCGATGCACTCAACACACAACTCACAAAAATACATGGATAGCACCTCTGGAAAGATGGCATGGCATAGATCAAAACACATGTAGACATCAACCTCATAGGATGCACACATCAAACATGGCAAAAATGACAAAACAACAAGTTATAACAGTTTCAATAGGTTAACATCAACATGCACTCTTCCAACAGCATTTCGGGCATCAAGATGAGCTCAAATGAAAATGATGCAATGAAATGAAATGAAGTACTCGTTGAGACGAACAATTTGACATATTTGTCACATCCTAGTTAGCCATGCATTAGAGTGTTGCATCATGTCTACTTTTTCATCAGAAACTTGAAATGGGGATGACAGAACCCCCAGTCCCCTCTGAAACCAACTAGGGTTACTAAAAAAAACTTTCAATGAACCTGAAATGCCCTTCTAAAATGCCCATCATTTTTGTCTTGGTTCAGAACCTCTGCCAAAAGTGGTGCACATTTTCCTAGGCCATCTTAGGGTTTTTGAATTAAATCATAAATATTTGAATTTGGGCATTTAAAATTATATAAAATATTTAAATGCTCAAATATCTCCAAACTAAAATGTTCCATGTTGGAAATAATCCAACTATGGACCAGGAGTAATTTGATGATTTTAGGAGTTGACTAAGTATTTTATTTAATTCAACAAAGTTGCAGAAATAAGAAAAAAACAGAAACAGAAAGGAAAAGGGAAAACTTACCTGGCGCCACCACAGGCCCACCAGCCAGCCCACCTGGCCGGCCCAGCCCGGCCACCGCTCCAGCGAGCTGCTTGGCTTGCCAGGCAGGCAGTCAAGGTTCTCGGCGGCGGCACCGCAGCTCGCCACGCAGCTGCACGCCGCCCTGCTTCCCCTCTCGCCGCCCTGATGGCCTGGACGAGCTCCACGTCGCGCCCCGACCCCCCTGGACACCTCCATTCGCCCCCAGTTCCTCTCCCTCGCGCTCCCACGCCATGGCCGACGCCACCGTCGCCGCACCGCCGCCGTAGCTGTGCTCCCCGTCGTCTCCACGCCGCGCCACCGTGTCCAGAAGCTCCGCCGTCCTCTACTTCTTCGAGCTAGCCGAGCCCCGAGCGCTCGCGTGCCCCGAAGCCGCCGCACCAACCTCGCCCGAACCGCCATCGCCGGAGATCCCCTTCGCCGTCGCCGCCGCAGCAGCTCGTCCCCGACCACGCCGTCCTTCCCATCAAGACCGCAGTGAGCTGGGCTAACTTCCCCTTCCTCTCTTTCTCTCTCTCGTGCACCACAGCGAGCACACTAAGCTCACCCGCACGCGCCGTCGCGGACCTCTTCGCCGACGTGCTCCCGGCCATCCTCCGGCCACCTCGCCTTGTCCATCGCACTCACCACGCCGCGTTGGGGCTAACCATGCACTCCCCGCACCTCACCGCACACTCTAGCCACGAGTTCGTCTTCAACCGAACTCCGGCGGCCGCCAAAGTCGCCGCCGGCGCCAACTCCGGCCACCCCGAGCCCAACCACCACCACCAATAGTCGCGACTCAACCTCAGCAACACGTAGATGCCTTCCGCCGTCCATTTGGTTGCCGGAATGGCAAAAAGCACTTTCGCCGCCGCGTCGGGCTCGCCGGCGGCTAGACGCCGGCGTGTTTGACTCTGACTTTGACCACGGGTGGGCCCCGGTTGACCCCTGGGTCTATGACATGTGGGGCCCCCTCTGCTAATTAATCCAGTTAGTTTAAATCTAATTTAATTAAACTAATTGAATACTGACATGCGGGACCCATTGGTCAGTTTGACCTGGACCAGCCCGTTGACCACTGACATCATCATGACGTAGTGCTGACGCAGTAATTTAATTACTGGAATTATATTTTTACACAGGAAATTCCAGAATATTATTTAAACTTCAAAAATTCATAACTTTTATTCTGTAACTCCAAATTGGACAAATTATATATGAAAAATGATCAGAAAAATCCAATCTATCCATCTGTACTATTTTCATGCATGATCAAACAAGTTAAATTGATGTTTTAAGCAGAACAAGAAAAAGCACTTAAAGAGGCCATGTTTGAGTTTGAAATTTGAATCTTTGATTCAAATTTGTTCAAACCCTTCTGGTTTTAGTTGCATTAGCCCAACACACTCATCTTGCCATGTCTCATGCATGCATCATATTGTTGCACATTGTTTGGTGATGTTTGCGTATCGATGTCCTTTGCGACAGGTTCTGCCCCCGAGGAGTACCGTGATTACCCTAACGAAGAATCATATCCGTGCATCGAACCATCAGGCAAGCAACCAACCATTTGATCATATCGATACAATCCCATGTTCTCGCTCCTGCTCTCTTTTACTGCATTAAGACAATGCGTTTCAAACTGCTGTGTGCTACGGTAGTTGAACCCATTTCCTCTGCATGACCTGTCATTGCCACAGTAACTAGATGAAACCCACTAGCATGTGTAGGAGTTGATTGAGCCATATGTATGTGTTGTTCCTACCTTGCTATGCCTGCTATGCTTAGAGTCGTGTCAGGTCTGGTTCATCTGGGTGATGGGCTAGAGTGAAATGATTATGTCGGTAATGAGAGTGGTGTGGTGAACACGATTTGGTAAAGGTATCGATGAGAGGCCATGTAGGAGTACATGGTGGGTTGTTTCATTAAAGCCGACCTTAAGCACTTAGATCTGTATATGTGATTTAAGATACAGCTACTACCATGCATTGGGCCCTGAAATATGACCCCGCTCGACTTCTTATTCACCCTAGCCCTCTGTCCAGGAGTTGCACGTAGTTTCTGGTGTTTGTAGCCTACTGGAGGCCGTGGACAGCGCTGACCGTAGGGGTGGGCTGTGATGCGGTAGGTACGTGGCACGGTGTACCGAATACCCGTTAGGTATCTCGGGAACCCTGTTCACATCGTTCGGGGCCGTATGGGAAACCTTGGCCGGACTCCCTGCGGATGGAACCTGAATAGGCAATAAACCTGGACTAGAGGCTTAAGTGTTTAGGTAGGTCGTGGTCTACACCCACGTCGGCTTTCGCTTGAAGTCTGCCGAGCACATGTCGTGTGCAGATGCTAAGTGGTGGAAACATGTATGAAGAAGTACACCCCTGCAGGGTTATCATAATCTATTCGAATAGCCACGTCCACGGTAAAGGACTACTTGGTTGCCGATACAGTTCATAGACAAGTAAATGGGAACTACTAAAAGCCTCAAGATAAGTGTGAGTGCCGAGGATGGCTCTTCCGTAGGAAGACGGAGGTGGATCCTCGGTAGTGTATTGAAGTGGTGAGTAGTGGACTCGTGTGCGCAAAACCATTTCAAGTTGAAGTATCGTAGGATAGCCTAGCCAAGAGTCAAAGCTGGCTTGCTGCAATAACTCCACCAACCCTTCTTGATAATATGCATGTATGTAGGACCTGATGTAAGTCTTGCTGAGTACCTTTGTACTCATGTTGCTATAATCTACATTTTACAGAAGACGCTGCAACCCCTTCTGATGGGTTCTATGTAGACGTTGATATCAACGAGTAGGCTAAAGACCCAAGTGGTGACCCTGAGCTTGTGATGGACCACGTAGTATAGCTAGGCTTTCCAAGCCCCTTTTATTTTACTAGTTGTCTGTACTCAGACAATGTACTTCCGCTGCTGGTTTGTATGACTGTATGACTTGTATGTTGGGTCGTGAGACCCATACCTTTGTGTATGATATGTATGGCTCCCTGAGCCTTAAATAAAGTACTTGTGTCGTAGAGTCATGTTGTGATGCTTCGTTGTATTTGCACATATCGAGCATATTGTGTGTATGATTGAAATGCTTGGTATGTGTGGGATCTGACTATCTAGTTGTTTATCTTTAGTAGCCTCTCTTACCGGGAAATGTCTCCTAGTGTTACCGCTGAGCCATGGTAGCTTGCTACTGCTCTGGAACACTTAGGCTGGCCGGCATGTGTCCTTCTTCGTTCATGTGTCTGTCCCTTCGGGGAAATGTCACGCTTTGAGTACCGGAGCCCTGTTAGCCCGCTACAGCCCGGTTTATCGGAGTCCTGCTAGCCCAGTGCTACAGCCCGGACCCATTTGCTGATGACCGACACGTTCGGAGCTGGGTCATGGATGCCTGTCCCTGTAAGTCTGTGCCACTTTGGGTTTACGACTAGTCATGTCAGCCCGGGCTCTTTATCATATGGATGCTAGCGACACTATCATATACGTGAGCCAAAAGGCGCAAACGGTCCCGGGCAAAGGTAAGGCGACACCCGTGGGAATACCGTGCGTGAGGCCGCAAAGTGATATGAGGTGTTACCGGCTAGATCGATGTGACATCGAGTCGGGGTCCTGACAGCGTTGGCATCAGAGCCGGACTGCCTGTAGGTTCTCCAAGCCAAACTGGTCGATGTTGAGTCTAGAAATTCTTTAGTTATATGTAGGGGAATTGTTTGTGGGTTGGAACGTAAGGCTCTTTTTACTCCTTTATCTTATGACATTCTGATCTGAGTCAGTCCATTCTTCCACCGGGGGTTAAGGAATTAGGATCTGTTCTCTCTATTAGGATCACGAGTTACTAATCAGTAGTACCTTATAAGTTGATGGATTCAAGCCTAGTTCAGTTCTACTACCACATTATGTTGCTAGAATGGTTTCAGAACTTTGATATGATGATGTTGAGTGTGTACGAAATCCTTTGTCAAATGTCTCAAAATCCTTTTTGAGCATTTACAGCTGTTATGCTGCCGAAATTTTGCTAGAAGTTCTAATGCCTTTGCATTATGATTGTGCTTTCAGATGGCCAATCGCGACCTCAATCAAGTGGTTCGCCTGACTCGATGCCTAGATGTACCCGGCCATACTGCCAAGTTGGTCAGGGTAATGACTGAGGCTGGATACCATTGGTATCCTGAGTACACGGTCGAAGAGCAATTCCGAGACTTTAATCAAAGCCATTATCTCTGCACTGTCAGGATATTTCCATCTTATCCTGGATCCACCGAGCCTCTTCACTGCTCCTATGGACTCGGGGTTACTATTGAGATGGTTGTGCAGGACGCCGCCTACTCTATGATGACCATTATGCGAGTCAGATCTGGTTTATTTCGGGACTCTGATTTCCGGTATATGCCAGGATCACTTCCGGGAGCACAAGGGTATCTCCAGGCTATTTATGCTGACCCCACTCAGGAGGATTCACAGACTCGCACCACTGCTGAGATACTCGAGGATAAGGACCGTGAAAATCGGGCCTTGAGGTTAGAGCTCTTCAATACCCGTGCTGACCACTGGGCCACTTTGACTCGGTTCGCACTGGCGGTGCAAGCTGGATATTCAGATATGCGCGATCTCTATCCTGTGAGATCTGCTCTGCCGGACGTGATGGTTTGGCGTGATGTAGGAGGCATCACCCCACCTCGCGGTCCCCGCAGGCCACCGTCTATTGGTCCAAGGCCTCATCCTAGCCCCTATGGTCCACAAGCTCCGCGAGACCGTCTGTTTCCGGATGATCATGTTGAACTTCCAGGCTATGGAGGCGACTTCTACGAGGACTACTACGGATCGGTCTGAGTTAGCAGTAGTATCACTAGTTCGCACTAGCTGTGTCGTCTATCGTCCCGTGTGACTCGTGGGATATGACCTAGTTTGTACTCTTTCCGGAGGTGTAGAAAAATAATGTATAGGAGCTTGGGATGCCTCCGATGAGATGTAATCCTCTTTTCACCATATTAGTACTTTGTTTGGTCTTGTACTAAACCCTGTATGGTGTGTATGATGATGGAATAAAAGAAGCAGTTTCTGTATCTACCATGTCATACGGATGATCATCTTGCATTCCGAGTTATTCCTTACATTATGTATCCTATGTCGGATTTTATCATTCTGACTAAATCATTGTCTTGTTTACCTAGGATGGTCAACACGCGCACTAACCCTGCTCCTCAAGAGCAGGCCGAAGGCAGTGAAGTCAGGGATACAAATCTGCCTCATCCTCCTTCACTAGCCGAGGTTATGATGGAAGCCGAGAGAAACAAGCGGGAGACCAACCGTTTGTTGGAGCGTATTGAACAGAACACAGCACACCATCAGAGGACTAACGTGGTGTCACTCAGTGATTTTATCAAATTACATCCACCCACGTTCCACCACTCCGTCGAGCCTCTCGACGCTGATGACTGGCTTCGCAGTATCTCTCACAAACTGCGTTCCGCGCTGGTAGCGGAGGCTGACAAGGTCACCTTTGCTGCATATCATCTTGAAGGCCCCGCCAGTCTATGGTGGGAGAATTATGGAGCTATGCGCCCAGCAGACCATGTCACTACTTGGGCTGAATTCAGCGAGGCTTTCCGTGAACATCACATTCCGGAGGGTCTCATGGACCGTAAACGTGAGGAATTCTGCAATTTCACCCAAGGCCGACTTTCTGTGGATGTTTATAGCAGGGAGTTTGGTAATCTCGCACGATATGCAACCGAGGAAGTTTCTACTGACGCCAAGAAGCAAGCAAGGTTCCGTAAGGGACTTAGTCCTGAGCTTCGCCGTGACCTCCGTCTGCATGAGTGCACATCTTTTCAGAAACTTGTCAATAAAGCCATCAGTGCTGAAACTGGTCAGACTGACTATGACGCAACACGCAAGCATGGCCGTGATATGGGTTCCTCATCCGGTGCTGGTCCTCAGAAGCGCCGCGTGTGGGTACCTAACACTGCCCTGCCACCCAGGTTCACACCGAGGCCATCTTTCCAGGCGCCTCGCCCTGTTCAACAGTCTGCACCGGCCAAGCCCTATGGGGGTCCATCTAACAATGCTCCTCCACGTACCAGTTCCGTGACTTGTTTCAAGTGTGGGGAATCTGGTCACTATATGCGTGAGTGTCCCCAGACCAACCCCAATCAATCTGCTAAAGCTGTTGGCCGTGGCAAGCCGACAGGGAAAGTGTTTCATGCTAAACCGGTCACCGCTTCACGTGGCCATGTCAACTGTATCTCTGCCGAAGAAGCTCAAGAGGATCCCAACGTCGTTCTCGGTACGCTTCTTGTTAATTGCCACCCGGCATCTGTTCTTTTCGATACAGGAGCCTCTCATTCTTTTATATCCGAAAATTATGCTCGTTTGCATAACGTTGCATTCTGTGACATGCCAACCTCTATGGTAATTCAAACTCCGGGATCCAAATGGCAAACTTCTAGAGTAAGCCATGGAAATGAAATCCAAGTCGACAGACTTGTTTTTCTCGCATCTTTGATAGCCCTTAAATCTTCAGATATTAATATCATTCTGGGTATGGACTGGATGTCAGCTCATCATGCCCAAATTGATTGCTTCTCTAGGACTGTTCAACTCACCCATCCTTCGGGGAAGATAGTCAATGTCTTGACCCGAATAGCCAAGCGACAATTATATTCTCTTAACGCCAGCCCCTTGCCAGACCTTGAGGACATTCCGGTAGTCCGTGATTTCCCGGATGTCTTTCCAGAGGAATTGCCAGGTGTTCCACCTGACAGGGATGTTGAGTTCGTAATCGACCTCATCCCCGGAACTGTTCCGATTGCTAGAAGACCTTATAAGATGGCACCACTAGAACTAGCCGAGCTTAAGAAACAACTCGATGAATCCTTGAAAAAGGGTTTCATCCGCCCTAGTTCATCTCCGTGGGCTTGCCCCGTCCTATTCGTCAAGAAGAAGGATGGTACGGACCGGATGGTTGTAGATTACCGACCTGTCAATTTGGTCACAATCAAGAACAAATATCCACTTCCCAGGATCAACGATCTGTATGATCAGCTCGCTGGATCCTCAGTCTTCTCCAAGATGGATTTGAGGTTGGGCTACCATCAAATAAAAATCAGCAACGGGGACATTCCCAAAACGGCCTTTGTTACTCGTTATGGCCAATACGAGTACGCCGTCATGTCCTTCGGACTAACCAACGCTCCAGCCACCTTTTCTCGGTTAATGAACTCAATCTTCATGGAGTATCTAGATAAATTCGTCGTAGTTTACCTCGATGATATACTCATCTACTCCAAGAACGAGGAAGAACATGCCGAACATTTGAGGCTAGTGTTGAAGAAACTTCGAGAGCATCGCCTTTATGCCAAATTCTCTAAATGTGAATTCTGGTTGTCAGAAGTGACCTATCTAGGTCATGTAATATCTGGTAAAGGTATTGCTGTTAATCCTGAGCGAGTTCAAGCCGTCCTTAATTGGACTCCACCTGAATCGGTCAAGCAAGTTCGGAGTTTTCTAGGCTTAGCGAGCTATTGTCGTCGCTTTGTCGAGAACTTCTCCAAAGTTGCTAAACCCCTAACCGAACTCCTCAAGAAAGATAAGAAGTTCGAATGGACTCCACAATGTGAGCACAGCTTTCAGGAACTGAAAAGACGCCTGACCTCTGCTCCCGTACTGGTACCGCCAGACTTTTCCAAGGACTTTGTTATCTACTGCGACGCCTCGCGACAAGGACTAGGTTGCATTCTTATGCAAGATCGACACGTAATTGCTTATGCTTCACGGCAATTGCACCCACATGAGGAGAATTATCCTACTCATGATCTAGAGCTTGCAGCCGTAGTCTATGCACTTAAGACCTGGCGACATTACCTCCTCAGTAACCGTGGCGAAATATTCACCGATCACCAAAGTCTGAAGTACATCTTCACCCAACCGGATCTGAATCTCAGGCAAAGACGTTGGGTTGAATTGATCACAGACTTCGACTTAGGAATAACTTACACCCCAGGGAAGGCCAACGTCATGGCTGATGCGCTAAGTCGTAAATCTTATTGTAACAACCTGATGTTACAACAAAGTCAACCGCTCCTCCATGAGGAATTTCGGAAGCTTAACCTTCACATTGTACCTCAAGGTTTTCTTTCCACCTTGGTAGCAAAACCTACTCTTACGGATCAAATCATCGCTGCCCAAAGGCGAGATAAGGGAATATCTAAAATCAAAGAGAACATTGCTAGCGGAGGTGCTAGTTGTTTCTCCACAAATGATCATGGTGTTGTGTACTTTGAGAACCGTCTAGTGGTTCCCAAGAACCAGCATCTACGGCAATTGATCCTTAAGGAAGCTCATGAATCTCCTCTCACCATTCATCCCGGTAGTACTAAGATGTATCAGGACCTACGCCAGAGGTTCTGGTGGACTAGGATGAAGAGAGAAATTGCTCAGTATATTGCAAATTGCGACGTCTGTCGTCGTGTAAAAGCAGAGCACCAACGGCCTGCTGGCACCCTTCAACCCTTAGCTATTCCTGAATGGAAATGGGATAAAATTGGTATGGATTTCATTACCGGTTTTCCCAGGACCAAGAGAGGGAATAATGCTATTTTCGTCGTGGTCGATCGTCTTTCCAAAGTAGCCCATTTCTTACCTGTTCGTGAGAGTATAACCGCTAGTCAGCTGGCAGATTTGTACATCTCCCGAATAGTGTCTCTCCATGGTGTTCCTTTGGAAATTAACTCGGATCGAGGAAGTCTTTTCACCTCTCGATTTTGGGAAAGTTTCCAAAATGCTATGGGGACTCGTCTCTCCTTTAGCACCGCCTTCCACCCTCAGTCGAGTGGTCAAGTGGAACGCGTCAACCAGATTCTAGAAGACATGCTTCGAGCCTCTGTTATGTCATTCGGAATGGACTGGGAGAAGTGCCTTCCATTTGCCGAATTCGCTTACAACAACAGCTATCAATCTAGCTTGGGTAAAGCCCCTTTTGAAGTTCTCTATGGATGACGGTGTCGAACACCCCTTAACTGGTCAGAGACTGGGGAAAGACAATTCTTTGGCCCGGACATGATTCAGGAAGCAGAAGAACAAGTTCGCATCGTTCGTGAAAAGTTGAAAACAGCCCAATCTCGTCAAAAGAGTCAATATGACCGAAAACATAAGGCTATGACTTTCGAGGTTGACGAGAAGGCTTATCTTCGGGTCACCCCTCTGAAGGGAACCCCTCGTTTCGGTATCAAAGGCAAATTGGCTCCTCGTTACATTGGACCTTTTCGCATTCTCGCCAAACGAGGAGAAGTTGCCTACCAGTTGGAACTACCTCCGCACCTCTCCAGAGTCCACGATGTCTTCCACGTTTCTCAACTCAGGCGTTGCTTCTCGGATCCTATCCGTGAAGTGGACCACGAAACGCTTGATCTCCAAGATAATCTTACATATCGAGAGTACCCCATTCGTATCCTCGATCAGGCCGAATGTACCACCCGACGCCAGAATATCAAGTTTCTCAAAGTTCAATGGTCGCACCATTCGGAGGATGAAGCAACCTGGGAAAGGGAGGATCGTCTTCGACTCGAGTATCCTGCCTTCTTCCCGGAGGAACCCAAATCTCGGGACGAGATTCTTTTGAGTGGGGGTGAGTTGTCACATCCTAGTTAGCCATGCATTAGAGTGTTGCATCATGTCTACTTTTTCATCAGAAACTTGAAATGGGGATGACAGAACCCCCAGTCCCCTCTGAAACCAACTAGGGTTACTAAAAAAAACTTTCAATGAACCTGAAATGCCCTTCTAAAATGCCCATCATTTTTGTCTTGGTTCAGAACCTCTGCCAAAAGTGGTGCACATTTTCCTAGGCCATCTTAGGGTTTTTGAATTAAATCATAAATATTTGAATTTGGGCATTTAAAATTATATAAAATATTTAAATGCTCAAATATCTCCAAACTAAAATGTTCCATGTTGGAAATAATCCAACTATGGACCAGGAGTAATTTGGTGATTTTAGGAGTTGACTAAGTATTTTATTTAATTCAACAAAGTTGCAGAAATAAGAAAAAAACAGAAACAGAAAGGAAAAGGGAAAACTTACCTGGCGCCACCACAGGCCCACCAGCCAGCCCACCTGGCCGGCCCAGCCCGGCCACCGCTCCAGCGAGCTGCTTGGCTTGCCAGGCAGGCAGCCAATGTGCTCGGCGGCGGCACCGCAGCTCGCCACGCAGTTGCACGCCGCCCTGCTTCCCCTCTCGCCGCCCTGATGGCCTGGACGAGCTCCACGTCGCGCCCCGACCCCCCTGGACACCTCCATTCGCCCCCAGTTCCTCTCCCTCGCGCTCCCACGCCATGGCCGACGCCACCGTCGCCGCACCGCCGCCGTAGCTGTGCTCCCCGTCGTCTCCACGCCGCGCCACCGTGTCCAGAAGCTCCGCCGTCCTCTACTTCTTCGAGCTAGCCGAGCCCCGAGCGCTCGCGTGCCCCGAAGCCGCCGCACCAACCTCGCCCGAACCGCCATCGCCGGAGATCCCCTTCGCCGTCGCCGCCGCAGCAGCTCGTCCCCGACCACGCCGTCCTTCCCATCAAGACCGCAGTGAGCTGGGCTAACTTCCCCTTCCTCTCTTTCTCTCTCTCGTGCACCACAGCGAGCACACTAAGCTCACCCGCACGCGCCGTCGCGGACCTCTTCGCCGACGTGCTCCCGGCCATCCTCCGGCCACCTCGCCTTGTCCATCGCACTCACCACGCCGCGTTGGGGCTAACCATGCACTCCCCGCACCTCACCGCACACTCTAGCCACGAGTTCGTCTTCAACCAAACTCCGGCGGCCGCCAAAGTCGTCGCCGGCGCCAACTCCGGCCACCCCGAGCCCAACCACCACCACCAATAGTCGCGACTCAACCTCAGCAACACGTAGATGCCTTCCGCCGTCCATTTGGTTGCCGGAATGGCAAAAAGCACTTTCGCCGCTGCGTCGGGCTCGCCGGCGGCTAGACGCCGGCGTGTTTGACTCTGACTTTGACCACGGGTGGGCCCCGGTTGACCCCCTGGGTCTATGACATGTGGGGCCCCCTCTGCTAATTAATCCAGTTAGTTTAAATCTAATTTAATTAAACTAATTGAATACTGACATGCGGGACCCACTGGTCAGTTTGACCTGGACCAGCCCGTTGACCACTGACGTCATCATGACGTAGTGCTGACGCAGTAATTTAATTACTGGAATTATATTTTTACACAGGAAATTCCAGAATATTATTTAAACTTCAAAAATTCATAACGTTTATTCTGTAACTCCAAATTGGACAAATTATATATGAAAAATGATCAGAAAAATCCAATCTATCCATCTGTACTATTTTCATGCATGATCAAACAAGTTAAATTGATGTTTTAAGCAGAACAAGAAAAAGCACTTAAAGAGGCCATGTTTGAGTTTGAAATTTGAATCTTTGATTCAAATTTGTTCAAACCCTTCTGGTTTTAGTTGCATTAGCCCAACACACTCATCTTGCCATGTCTCATGCATGCATCATATTGTTGCACATTGTTTGGTGATGTTTGCGTATCGATGTCCTTTGCGACAGGTTCTGCCCCCGAGGAGTACCGTGATTACCCTAACGAAGAATCATATCCGTGCATCGAACCATCAGGCAAGCAACCAACCATTTGATCATATCGATACAATCCCATGTTCTCGCTCCTTCTCTCTTTTACTGCATTAAGACAACGCGTTTCAAACTGCTGTGTGCTACGGTAGTTGAACCCATTTCCTCTGCATGACCTGTCATTGCCACAGTAACTAGATGAAACCCACTAGCATGTGTAGGAGTTGATTGAGCCATATGTATGTGTTGTTCCTACCTTGCTATGCCTGCTATGCTTAGAGTCGTGTCAGGTCTGGTTCATCTGGGTGATGGGCTAGAGTGAAATGATTATGTCGGTAATGAGAGTGGTGTGGTGAACACGATTTGGTAAAGGTATCGATGAGAGGCCATGTAGGAGTACATGGTGGGTTGTTTCATTAAAGCCGACCTTAAGCACTGAGATCTGTATATGTGATTTAAGATACAGCTACTACCATGCATTGGGCCCTGAAATATGACCCCGCTCGACTTCTTATTCACCCTAGCCCTCTGTCCAGGAGTTGCACGTAGTTTCTGGTGTTTGTAGCCTACTGGAGGCCGTGGACAGCGCTGACCGTAGGGGTGGGCTGTGATGCGGTAGGTACGTGGCACGGTGTACCGAATACCCGTTAGGTATCTCGGGAACCCTGTTCACATCGTTCGGGGCCGTATGGGAAACCTCGGCCGGACTCCCTGCGGATGGAACCTGAATAGGCAATAAACCTGGACTAGAGGCTTAAGTGTTTAGGTAGGTCGTGGTCTACACCCACGTCGGCTTTCGCTTGAAGTCTGCCGAGCACATGTCGTGTGCAGATGCTAAGTGGTGGAAACATGTATGAAGAAGTATACCCCTGCAGGGTTATCATAATCTATTCGAATAGCCGCGTCCGCGGTAAAGGACTACTTGGTTGCCGATACAGTTCATAGACAAGTAAATGGGAACTACTAAAAGCCTCAAGATAAGTGTGAGTGCCGAGGATGGCTCTTCCGTAGGAAGACGGAGGTGGATCCTCGGTAGTGTATTGAAGTGGTGAGTAGTGGACTCGTGTGCGCAAAACCATTTCAAGTTGAAGTATCGTAGGATAGCCTAGCCAAGAGTCAAAGCTGGCTTGCTGCAATAACTCCACCAACCCTTCTTGATAATATGCATGTATGTAGGACCTGATGTAAGTCTTGCTGAGTACCTTTGTACTCATGTTGCTATAATCTACATTTTACAGAAGACGCTGCAACCCCTTCTGATGGGTTCTATGTAGACGTTGACATCAACGAGTAGGCTAAAGACCCAAGTGGTGACCCTGAGCTTGTGATGGACCACGTAGTATAGCTAGGCTTTCCAAGCCCCTTTTATTTTACTAGTTGTCTGTACTCAGACAATGTACTTCCGCTGCTGGTTTGTATGACTGTATGACTTGTATGTTGGGTCGTGAGACCCGTACCTTTGTGTATGATATGTATGGCTCCCTGAGCCTTAAATAAAGTACTTGTGTCGTAGAGTCATGTTGTGATGCTTCGTTGTATTTGCACATATCGAGCATATTGTGTGTATGATTGAAATGCTTGGTATGTGTGGGATCTGACTATCTATTTGTTTATCTTTAGTAGCCTCTCTTACCGGGAAATGTCTCCTAGTGTTACCGCTGAGCCATGGTAGCTTGCTACTGCTCTGGAACACTTAGGCTGGCCGGCATGTGTCCTTCTTCGTTCCTGTGTCTGTCCCTTCGGGGAAATGTCACGCTTTGAGTACCGGAGCCCTGTTAGCCCGCTACAGCCCGGTTTACCGGAGTCCTGCTAGCCCAGTGCTACAGCCCGGACCCATTTGCTGATGACCGACACGTTCGGAGCTGGGTCATGGATGCATGTCCCTGTAAGTCTGTGCCACTTTGGGTTTACGACTAGTCATGTCAGCCCGGGCTCTTTATCATATGGATGCTAGCGACACTATCATATACGTGAGCCAAAAGGCGCAAACGGTCCCGGGCAAAGGTAAGGCGACACCCGTGGGAATACCGTGCGTGAGGCCGCAAAGTGATATGAGGTGTTACCGGCTAGATCGATGTGACATCGAGTCGGGGTCCTAACAATATTATACGCACGAAACGAAGCAGTATGCACAGAGACACAACATGATGAACATGGCATGATAATGCAACATATCAGGGACTTGGTGGATTCGGGGTCAACCTTCGATCTGCACGGTTTTCGAGGCTCGCCGGAGCAAACTCACCGGAGTTGCGGGGAATGGCCGGAGAAGGGCCGGGAGAGGGCCGGGGACGCGCGGAGGAGGCGGATCCGGCCGGTCCCGTCCCGGATCCGGCCGGGGACGGCGGCGACCGGGCGCGGCCACCGGTGGTTGA